>NW_015174873.1:87208-117211 GCF_001447785.1 Gekko japonicus | reverse complement strand
CAATTTGGGTCATCAGGTTAGATCTAGAATTATGTCAGGTTCCAGGTTGGAGATTGAAGAGCTCCCTTTAATTAAAGGGTCTGTGGCAGCAAGTTCCAGAAGAGAGGAGGGGGAAATGGTCAGGAAAGGACTCAGATGCCCAGGAAAATTCATCTAAGCTTTTCCAACTGGAACATTTTCAAAGGATGTTTAAAAAGGTGATTTCTTCTCAGAACTACCAACTAGACAAGACAGAAAAACCTGGTGTCAGCCAGTTTAGATGGCAGAATTTTTAGGAGACCATCCAAGGGATCTTTGCTCTATCCTTTCCCTGATTTTTTTCAAGGAAGTCTTAAAGGCTGAACTGGCAGTCTCAGGCAATGGCAGTTCCCTGACAGGTATAGCAAAGAAGTTCTATGCACTTCCGATTGATACCATGGAAGACCTTAAAGTCCAGCTAGTAGATGCTCTGGTGATTGCCTTATATTCAGGAGTGGTTTTGTCCAAGGATGATGAAGACAACATACTGAAGGACTCAGATGACAGAAGAAACTAGGCATCCTTTAAAAAGTCACATGAGGTATCTTCTCTGGCCATCAGAGCTTCGACTGTTCTCTCAAATTTCACCAGGGCTATTGAGGTGTGGGCTGACAACCTCTTACAGGAACCATACCCTGATCCCCTGACACTTAAGATATCCATCCTAAAGATTAAGAGAGTGGCAGAATTTGCAGCAGACACATCCCAAGATGCTATGCAATTCTGTGCGAGAGCTCAGGCTGCCAATATAGTGGTCAGATGTAACTTCTGGCTAAAACACTGGAAGGTGGATCCTTTGTCAAAATCTGATTTATCTGCTGAAAAATGTTCAGACAGATTCCTATTTGGGGAAGGAGCACTGGACAATGTACTAGTTGAAACCAAGGAGAAAAAGAAGGCCATGCCTTCTATGTTATCTTTAAAGGACACTAGAAGTAAACCCTTCTACTCCTTTCACAATTACAAAAACACCACGTGAAGCTGAGAGTCCGAAGATTTCAGAAGCTTCCACACAGAACAGAGCTAAGACTTCTGGATGTATATATTTTAGTGTATTTAGTTTTAACTGGTTTTAAAATTGTATTAGATTTTATGTTGTTGTAAACCGCCCTGAGCCCCATGTAAGCGGGGAAGGGCGGTTAAGAAATCGAAATAAATAAATAAATAAAATAGTTTAAAACTGTATCCTGTGGATGAAGTTTAACACAGATAATTCACATATGAGGCTACCTTATACTGATGCAGAGTATCAGTCAGTCTAAATCAGGAGTACTGCCTACTATGACTTGTGTCAGTTTTTGGTCAGGGAAGTTCTTTCTCAGCGTTTGCTGTGCTGAGGTTCTTTAACTGGAGATGTCATTACCTGTTGAAAGGACATAGTTACACTTTAATAATTCTTTACAATAGTTTGGTTTTCAAATCTTACTGAGTGCAGGGGGTTGGATTAGGTGACCTGCAAGGTCCCTTCCAACTCTAACAAGCTATGATTCTATGAATATGGATGAAGTGATCTTGTATGTTAATTCTTTGGCAAATCTTCATGAAGACTTGAATATCTGATATTCTTTTTGTTTTAGATTAGGCTTCAAATAAAATACTCTTAAGATCATGGCTTCATTGAATTTCTTTTTCTCAATGAAACTGCTTTTGTTAAACATCAGCTTTCCCAGTGCATAGGCTAAGCTAATGTTGTTGACCAGAAACCCCTTCCCTGCAACCTTCAGTTGTTATTTAGTATTAAGCCCACTTGAGGGCAATATGGAGAAACTCTCTGCACATAACTGAAGTAATTTAAAAGTAATTAAAATTAAATTAAAGGTAATTAAATTAAATTAAAAGTAATTAAAATTAAAGTTTCTATTAGCTTTTAAAATGATATAAATTGTTTAAATTATTTTTACTGATCTACACTTGGAATGTGGTAACTTTTGCAGCCATACACACTATTTTAGCATAGACATATTCCTGTAATCTGCTGTATGTGTAACAGTCCAGAAGTTTCAGTTAGTGTAGATATTGGGTTCAGTGCAGGGTCATCTGTACTTTTTTTAAAAAAAAGAAAATTGAGGTGCTTTAACATCAGAAGTGGAGCTGTGGTGGCTCAAGTGGTTAAGACGCTGAACTGCAGGCTGTGGAAGGTCAGTAGTTCAGCGGTTCAAGACCCGGGTGCCGCAAGACAGGGTGAGCTCCTGTCTCTAGTTCCAGCTCCTGCCAACCTAGCAGTTCGAAAGCAAGAAATTGCAAGTAGATAAATAGGTACCACTTCGGTGGGAAGGTAACAGCGTTCCGTGCACCTTGGTGTTTAGTCATGCCGGCCACATGACCACGGAAACGTCTTCGGACAGCGCTGGCTCTTCGGCTTTGAAACGGAGATGAGCACTGCAACCCTAGAGTCGGATTCGACTGGCTTTCGAGCAAGGGAACCTTTACCTTTACTTAACATCAGAAGTAAAGCTGGTTGTATTAAATCCTGTAGTAGTTTCCATTGTTTCAACAAGGAACACATTTCAGGCTGTAATTCTTCTGCACCCTGCAATGAGCTGAAATTCTTAAGAGTGTGCAGCCTTCTTCCAAAGGATCCTTCCTTCCCTATTTTGTGCAGATGGAAGAAAGTATTCCAGGTCTACAGGCTATTAAAATTCACTTGCAGACCAGCCATAGGTGGGCATGAATTGCCATACAAGTTAGCTTTCCTCTCCTTTCCTTGAATCCTCAAGTGTTGGATGGATGTGGAATGATTTTACAAAAGTGAAGGCAAGTGAACTAACTATTCCCATCCACCTCACGCATGCATCATAACCTTCTGGCCTGCTGTTTCTTGCAGTATTTTTCGTCCAGCCTGGCTAGGAGAAAATGTACTTCAAGCACTGAAATAAAATTCAGTTTGGAAAAGCATTAGCTCCCCTGACGCATGGTTTTTTAAAAAATACACGTTCTTTACACACTAATGAGAAGGTCTGCCTATGTTTTCTTGTATAGAGATAGATAGCAGCTGGGAGGAGAGTGTGATTTATCTCAGGGAAAAGGCACAGACACTCAGTGCTCTTCTATGAAATTTTAGACATAAGATAACAGTTCCTGAATCACATGTTCTTTCTCACAGAGAGAGATGATCTGATCCTTTCATATTGCTGATCCCTCACAGGTCATCTTGTTTGGGGTATGTGTGAAGCCTTTGTCCCTGCCTCCAATATCCTCATGAGCTTCATTTAGAGTGCAGTGTCTAGGCATCTTAAGTATACAAAATAATCTTCGCCCATTCTGTTTGCAAGGCAGGTGGGCTGTCTATCAATGGAGGAAGGGCAGAGCCTGGCTGTGTCCTTCTGTCTCTGCAGTCTACCTTTTATTGTTGTTCAGTCGCACAGTCGAGTCCGACTCTTCGCGACCCCATGGACCAGATCACGCCAGGCCTTCCGGTCTTCCGCCGTCCTCTGAAGTTTGCTCAGCTTCATGTTCGTTGCATCTATGACACTGTCTAACCATCTCATCCTTTGCCGTCCCCATTTTCTTTGACCTTGAATCTTTCCCAGCATCAGGGTCTTCTCCAGTGAGTGCTCCCTTCTCATTTGGTGGCCAAAGTATTTGAGCTTCAGTTTCATTATCTGGCCTTCCAGGGAACAGTCAGGGTTGATTTCTTTGAGGATTGACTGATTTGTTCTTCTTGCAGTCCAAGGGACTCTCAAGAGTCTTCTCGAGCACCAGTCTACCTGCCAGTTAGTAAATTCAAGCAGAGTGTTTCCCTCTGTTCTGTACAGGGCATGCTAGCTGTCTGGCAGGCAATGCTTACTTATTGGGGAGGTAACCGCTATCCTCCACATCTGCCCTGCTGTTGGCAGTTGGTTTCCCTTGCCTGCTGAGCACATATGCAATCTCCCCAAAATGGAAAACTCAGGCAACCAGAATTTGTGGTTATAAGAGAATCAGAAAGTCCTTCTGAGTTGCATGAGATGGTACAATAATTGGTGGAAACACTGAGAACAAAAATGCAACTTGGGACAACCCTGTTTCCATTGTCACTGTTATGCACATATTGCTGATGCTGAGTCAATCTCTCACCTTCCTGTTCTAGTTTATGGGAAATCAAAAACAGAAGGAAAGGCTGTATAGTAATGATCCAGTGCTTTTCTGGCACTTGAATTTCAGAGACAACTTTATTCAGATTTAGGGCAATTTCAGATTATGGTTAATAGTTTCAATTTAATATTCCTATTTTAGAATTTTGCTGCCCATCCATTGATAAGAATTTGGTTTAAGGAGAACATCAGCCCACAATTTGCTCCATTACACGGCTTAGCTGCATTAAACAGCCATTTTGTTTCTGGGCCTAATCCTAGCGTTGGTTATTGCTTTTAAAGCCATGTCTGATCTGGGTGGGACTGGTGTACTTCCCTGCAACTTCATACTCTGATTTGAAGCTGAGGGAGAGGTCAACTGGTGTCATTTTTTTAATTATTGATGATACATTCTAGATAAAAGACCAGAAGGTCAGTAGTGTCTAGACTACTGCAAACCTATGAGATCCGTAAGCCTCCGGGTACTATTAATCGTAGCTCAGTTACTAGCTCAGCAGAGAACTGGGACACTCATAGTCCAAAACCTTCTGAAAGTATCACCCTACCAACAGGTAAAGTTGGCAGCTGCCCAGTCATGCACATTCTCTGTAGCAGCTCCTGCATTATGGAATGGTCTGCCTGAGACTATTAGGAAGACCCCCACACTTCTATTGTTTTTTAAAATGTGCAGAACATAGTAGTTCATGAGGACTGTTTTACAGTAGAACTGTGAACTGTAGTATAATGGATCCAGGTAGTCAGCAGTGTTGGTCTGTGGTGCCACTGGCCTCTAAATTTGTAGTATAATGGATTAACTTGGAAAGTGACCTCTATTAGGGAAAATGTGTTTTTTCCCCACCTTCCAGTTCTCAATCCTGGTCTTGCTGCATTATGTTGTTTTACTGTGAATCTTTGCTGTTAGACTCGAATGCTATCATATTTTGTAATCTGCTTGTCAACTGATTTAATAGCTTTCATTTACTAAGTAATCTTTGTTGTTCGATTCAAATATTATCATTCAAATATTATCGTATTTCGCAATCCTCTTATTGATTGACTGAATAGTTCACTTTTACTTGCCATCCACCTTTTGTCCTAGTAAAAATGACAGACTATAAATGGAAATGGAAATAAAAATACTGTCTCCATGAAAATGCAGTACAAGAAGTTCCCAACCACTGACCTGCAGAGTTGCACCAAGCATCTCATCAAATGCATGCATTCCTTTTTGACATACCAGAAAGCCCACATATATCATGATCATGAAGTCCTGAACTGCACTTAACAAGGGAGACACTGGCATGAAGAAGTAATATAGCAAAATCAATCAGCAACCTCTTTTTGGGAGTACACAAGAATTAAACACCTACTTCTGTCCCTGCTTCTTCTATATTCCCATTTTCTTCTTCTGAGCTGGCTCTTCCTGGGAGGAACAAAGAGGTTGTTGGGGTTAAATTGCATACATTTCCATGTAACATTGTTCGGGCCTATATAGAAACCCCACACACATTATAGCAGTAGATATGGGAACTGAAGGACTAGTTACATTTTCCCACAGGCAGAATATTCACACAATTTGAATGCTAGGGCGTTCTTACAAAACCTCACTGAGAACAGAAGACTGAATTATGTGCAACAAATGACCTCTATATTTTTTTGAGGGGGGGGATTGTGGTCTGAAATGATCAGACCTTATTCTTCTGTGACAGTGGAAAAAAAGTCTATCCTGTATATATATATCGGCCATTTTCAACTCTCCCAATGGCTGTGCAGTGCGCTCCATCAGCCATTGGCCCATCAAACGCCACTCAAGAGTACTCGTGTGCCATTGGCTGCATGCTGGGTCCGCTTCTCTTCTCCACCCACTGCCAGCCTGGACACTCTTTTCTCACAGAATAAGCTGCCAAGCAGCTGTCTCTCCTGATGAAGACACTTCACCTGCTTGGTTCCTATGGGACTAACTTTTCCCTCAGTGGCTGTTGCTAGGCAACCATGCTTGGTTCTGTCAGTAAAAACAGCAAAATTACAAAGCAGAAATACACACTAAAGCAGAAACAACAGTCAAAAACTGTAAATGAAGGAACACACCAACTGAACACAATTATCTCCTCTATAATGAAATAATGCACAAAAATAACATGTATTCATAACAATGAATGTAATAAACCACCTCCTCTACTACTGTTGTGAAACATGCTGTGAACTCAAAGGCATCTCATGGCTGAAAAAATTGCCGGGTGAAACACACTCTCATAGAATGGTCCCCTATGGCTTGAAACAACAATTGGATTACAGCTGTTTTTTGTGAATGTTTCTGGGTATATGGTTTGGATGTAACGGATGTAACAGACTCTCTTTCTATGAGTGCAGGTCCCTTCATTCCTTTAAAAGTTAAGTAGTGGAGAGGCTCAGTGAGCACTCGATTTGAATGAAAATGGATAAGCAGTAGCTGTATTGTAGCAGTAGTCAGTGACTTTTGGAGTGTAAGGTGAGTTTTGCTAAAATGTGGATTCTATGAGAGTGTGTTTCACCCGTTTTTAATGGATTTTATTGGCTTCTATTTTTATAAATACATTGTTGCAGACAAAAACACTGACTTTTGATAAAGCACCAGCGAAACACAGGAATCTGGAAGCTAGCCAAGTTGAAATTGCAAGCCATTGTTGTCTTCCTTACTACTTTGAGTTGTGTTCAAATCGGGGATCCTCTTCAGCTCTTCACTTCTGAAGTTTTGTGAACCAAGAGATCACTGGCAATTTTTTCAGCCCTGAGATGCTTTCAGTTTGATTAATAGTCCTGTGGACAATATGAACTTTGGGGCGTATCTGCATTTGAATGCCATTTTGAGATTCTGGTATTTTTACATGAGATGTGATTGGGCCCTTACATATTTTAAAATTCTTTATTAATAAATACATGTATCTTCTTTTATACATGTATTTATATTTATATGTATCTTCTTTTATACATGTATATATATTAAGATTTTATTGTTGGCCCTCTTTTCTATTTGACTAACCTCTTCAGGTTCTGGATGGCTGGGAAGGGGTGCCTGGAAATTTGAGGGGTGGAGCCTGGAGAGAGTGGGGTTTGAGGAGGGGTGGGACCTCAGACTCCACCCTCCAAACCAGCCATTTCCTTCTGGGGAACCATTGTTGCCAGTCTCCATGGGAGTCAAGGACAAGAGATCATGGGACAGGCTGAACTTTGTAAGGAAAAACAACCGTGATATGATAACAAAACCTTGTGAAAAGCAGCTATGTGCTGCCCTCTAAAATTCTTTCAAGACTTCTTCAGGTGCTTTTCACATAACCAAAGGATGTAAACTAGAAAGGAAGAGGGAGTAGAAAAAATACAAAAGGTGTAAGGTCTCATCTGATGAAACCTTGAGTGAAATGGTCCATTGAGCACTGTACGTCAGAAAGAAAAACTTGAGACCAATTTACTTCAAAGAAAACACCTTTATGATTTGTTATTCACTGGATAATGAAAGAACATATATTTTTCTCTAACAAGGTTTTGTTATCATATCATGGTTGTTTTTCCTTACAAAGTTCAATCTCCAGGGGAGGGCTGGAGATCACTCAGAATCGCAACTGCTCTTCAGATGGCAGAGATCAGTTCCCCTGGAGAAAATGGTGGGCTCTGTGTCATTATACCCTGCTGAGGTCATCACAGCAAGTTGACACTGAGTGCCCAAGGCAAGGGCCCCCGCCCAGAGCCTCTTTCTAGAGCTCATTGTATTTATTTCCACAACGGGCCTTATTCCTAGTTTAAATATATATATTTGTATAGTGCCAGAGACCCTTTGCGCTATGCATGTTATTTTCTTTTCACTATTCTCAGATCTGGGTAGAGCCTGAAAATCTGAAAAATATAATTTGATCGGGTGGAGGGGGGAACCTCTCACGCTGATACATTATCTCCTTCCAGCGCAGGTTTTATTTCAACCATATGTGGTATAGTGCTGCAATCAGCATAAGTTTAGTCTGAGATTCCAAGCATGATGTAATAGGAACTGTATATTTATATAGCTCTGTAATTGTGTAATATTGGATAGGAATACCTGTATCTACATTTGAGGTGTCCTTCATTTTTTCATAGTGACACTAATTTAAACCCCTTTTTAAAAAAGAATGGTGGGATATTTTAATCATTTCCCTTTATTAACTACATTTAAGAAACAGAATCTTGGAAGTTGGTACTTGAAACATACTCTAATATCTCCTTACGAATTTGTAATTTTGAATCTGTTTTAAACTAAGATCCTCTAAAGAACTGTAAGTTTCTCTAGCTTTTTTCTCTTCTAGGATGGGGAGAACTGAAGTTTCCTTTAGTTTCTAATGTAGGCAGATCAGCATTCTTTTGAAGAACATGAAGCATATTTGGAGAACAATAGTATCAGATGTTCCATCTCAACTATGTCTTCTCCCTGTTTTCCGAGGATTTGTAACAAAGAATGTGTTACAAATGCTGGAGTATCTCTAGACTATGCAAAGCATGATACACCATTTTCTTTGGTAATCTGTTGTTCTGTAGATTAAGTGCAGTAGGGTTGCCAGCTCTGGGTTGCGTTCACATGTGCAAGATAACACGGGAGGGAAGTGAGGCTATTTGCTCCGCAGGAATTTGACCTGCATTTGTGCGATCACACAGTCTCTGGGAGCTGTGGGGGCAGCCCGCCACTGCATGATCAGACGCAACTGTGGGTGAATCGTTTGGGGGGGGTTTCCGCGTCTTTGCGGTGCACTTCAACAAGGGATTGATGATTTGCATTTCTGCACTGAGTGCTCCCTATGCAGTGTGCGATGATGCGCATACCAAAACGGGGGGAAAAACAACGGCATGGAGTCAGGATGGCATGATCAGACCTTCCCGACGCCATGGGAGTGTGCTGGAGCGATCACACAGCAGAAAGTCCGTTCCTGGCCCGTAGCAACCTGTTTGCTACCAGACTTTCCCTAGTGTCTTTTTACCCCACTTCTGCAGCAGAGCAAAACGGGTTGCCGACGGGTGTGGGATGCTTCCCAGATGTTTGCGCCTGATAGCGCCCTTAAAATCCACCCGGCATTCGCCCCTATGGCACAGCTAATTCTGCATGTGATTGAACCCCTGGATTGGGAAATCCTGGAGATTTGAGGGGGGAGCCTGGGGAGGGAAGGGACAGTGGGGTTATAATTCCATAGAACCCAGCCTCTAAAGGAGCCATTTTCTCTAGGGGATGTGATCTCTGTTGTCTGGAGATCAGTTATAATACCAGGAGGATGGCAACCCTATGCAGTGACCATATGCTATGGCTTAACTACAGCAGGATTGTGAAACCGGATGTAGAAAGAGACCATATACAGTGTTCTGCGTATTCATTGTCATTTTAAACACTTTTGATTTGGGATGACATTCTGGGAACAGGATCTCCAGGCTGGTTTAGAATCCTGGGGAAACTTAATCCTGTATCAGAAGACAAGGATTGCTTAATGTTTCCAGTATGCATATCCCTGTTAGCTCTGCTTGGCTAGAATGTTATAAGAAATTTGCAGCTCCATGTCTGTCCATATTTAAAACAAGGACTGTGATTTACTTGGTAAGAACATCTGATAATCTTTTCAAACATTTTGGAAAGGAAACCTAATGATTCTTGCATACAATGGCAAAAGCTTCTCTGCAACTTTGCATTAAATTGCATGTTACTTATAAAACAACAACCATGTCCGCTTCCATACAGAGGCAGAAAAGGCACCCCTGCTGTGGAAGCAGCAGTGAGTAGTATGGAAGCAGGTGGGAATGGTTTCCACACCCACCTTGTGTCCGTGTGCAAAGCATTTTGTCAGGTTTCCCCACATCCTGACAACTTCTTCTTTCCCCTTCCTCTGTACTTTCCTGGTTGAGCAGTGGTGTAAAGCTACACCATAGCTCAGCAGAGAATGTTAAAAAACCCTTTAAAGGCCAGAGGAGGGAGTAAATGTAGAGCTTATCTTTGCCCCTTCCCATATTGGGTGGAGCTGTGGATGGAGCTTCCATATGGATGCTATATCCATAGCCACAACACCTTTCCTCCTATGAGAGACAGATCAAAGGAAAATCTCTTTTGATCAGGCTCAGAGAGATAAGCCCTGGGACCCCCACCAGTCATGCTCAGAATGCTCACAGTGTTGTGTGAAAGCTCCCTTTAAGTGTGTGGGTCTTGTCTATTCTGGGAAAACTTCATGTTTGGAAGGAGCCTGTGTCTCTGATCTGTTATAGCTATATACAGAGAAGAATATACACAGTAAAACCTTCGTTTAGTCAAATGTGTGGACTTTTAAAAAGATATGAATCCATATTTTCGAACTTACATTCTGTTTCTTCACATCTCTTAATTGTCAGTTAATTATTAACAAACAAAATATTCTTTAGCCAAAATTGTTTAATAACTATGTGTTGTTAAGGGTGTTTTAGAAAGCATGATCTTGGTAAGGTAAAGGTACAGGCTCCCTTGCTCGAAAGCCAGTCAAATCCGACTCTAGGGTTGCGGTGCTCATCTCCGTTTCAAAGCCGAAGAGCCAGCGCTGTCTGAAGACATTCCCGTGGTCATGTGGCCTGCATGACTAAACACCAAGGTGCACGGAACGCTGAACGCTGTAAATGAGCATTTACAATACCACTGTTGTATTACTTCAGCAATAAGACCAAATAAAATAATCTCATTAGCCATGTTCTTACTGAATTCTGATTAAACATACCAATTTATTGATGGCCCACATGTAATTTGCTTGAGTTTCAATTCTAGAATATATTAATTAGATGATTTCAATATTTTCAGTGATATTAGAGTCATAGTCTGGATCTGGAAATTTAAAGATATTAAAGGTAAAGATTATGTAAAGTCTCAAAGACAAGCTAGTAAAATTGTTACAAGACATGACATGGCTATCCAAGAAACGGTTGTGTTATTAGATCTTAGAGAGCTGAGGTATATAGGATGCCAGAGCCAGTGTGGTATAGTTGTTCGACTAGGATCTAGGAGACCCAGGTTCAAATACCTACACCTTTCAAGCAGGGAAAGTTCATTTTCTGAGGCTTCTTGGTCAGAGCTCATCAGCATTGCTAGAAAAAAATGAGCCACAAGTGGTTAACAGTATTTATACACCATCTCTTCAATGCTAGGAATTAAGCCAAATTTCGATTAAGGTGAAATTTATGTCTTTACTTAAATTTATTTTTATAAAATGCTCCATGCTTGAGTTTATAAAAATAAATGAAGAACTGTATGTTCTGTGTTAAAAAAAGTAAGTTCTATACCATGGTAACTAGAATTCTATGACAGAAGGCCAGAAAAATCTGTTTGGAGCTAGAACAAGTAGTATGGCAAGTGTAAGGAGGGAGGGAATGACTAGTTAGGGAACAGTACTCAATTTCAGCTCCTAGAGATCACCAGACCCTTATTTATATTTTGAGACCTTGCACTGTTCAGCCATCTGGCTCTTTACATGGAAGTTTCCAAAAATGCGGCCCATGGAGGTCTATGCCTGTAAGGGTCAACGTAGCCCAAGTTCTCACAAGCACCTTTGATGCCTCAGTTGCAGCATCTGTCTACTCAGGAAATTTAGAAGAGGCAGGAACACTCAAGAGAAAAAATTGTTATCCCTAAAGGAGAAGAGAATTGTATGTATACTCCATTTGTAATTTGGGAGTTTGCTGGTACTGTTTTATTCACTTTCATTTGGTTCATTGCCACCCAAAGTTTTATTTCACTGTAGTATTTTTTCACACTACAGATGGTCTTAATGATTTTCTCTTACACCCGTGCAATTTAAGAAGTGTCTATGAATCCCCTTGAGCTAGGGTTTGTGCAGACACCCTATTACACAAACAGCTGGGCATGCATGTAGACAGATGGTTGACCATCTATATGGATCAAGTGTGGGTGTTGAGATTAGAGCACAATTCCCATCTGAAAACAGTGAAATGGCTCCTGGTCCTGATGTTACATATCAAGTGTAGAGGGGCTGTACCATCACAAATCCATCTCTCCACTAGATTAACTTTCAGAAGTCAAATAAGGCAGGAACACTTAAACGGCTACATTTTGGTCATTTAATTATGGATCTGAGGGGAATGGAAAGGTGCATTGTATTGAAACATAAGTTTTTGTATTATGACAATCAGTTCTTCCCAGAAAGAGAGGGGGGAAATGTGGTTTGAGTCTAATTTAAATTTCAAACTTAAGGAGAAAGAAGACATTCCATAAGAGCAAGGCTTGCCAAGGTTTACTGAAATGCTGATCTTCGGGGCAATTTTCTCCCCAAGGTGCTGAGTGAAATAAAAATGTTGGATGACCAGCTGAATTTTAGTCTATAATATAGAACAAATCTACTACTAAGCTATTAGCAGTTTTGCTTGCCTGGAGCTTAACATACTATTGAACAGTCTGCGGGCTAGGTAGGAGGAATCACGCTAACTTGGGTTGCTTTACTCTGTCGTCAGTCCATTTTGACTGGTAGGAGACAAACATTTAGTCTCTGTATGAAGAACTATATGCAAGATTGACCCACACTGTCGATTGATTCAGCGGATGGGAGACCGAAGGGATCCTCTGAATTCAGACGCTAGTCATACGCAGAGCTTGGTGAGGATTGGTTTTGTTGTTGGACTTTAAAAAATCTAGATGACGATGGCTAGGCTAGTTATGGCATGTGTGTTTCTCATGCTTCTAGAGAGCTTTATGCAGATTTCTGGCAGTTATTTTCAATAGCGATAGACTGTAGGTTAGTGTTTTTTTGGACTGTTGAGCGACTACGGACAGAGTGTACAGATCAAGTTTTTTAAATACGTTCCTTGTGGCACCTCCAACAGCACTTTCTGCAGTGAAGTTTGTTTGTTTTCCGCTGATGAAGCTGCATGTGACCGCAGAAACGCCCAAGACCTTCTATTAGGTACTATCCGTTTTAGTTACATTCATGGCCTGTTGCTGTATAGATATAACTTCTTCATGACACGAAAGCCCTAAATCATCTGGTTTGTTTCTTCTTTGAAGGAGAGTGCTTGATAAGTCATAACTAACAATCAGCTGCACGTCAATCTCAGTGTAAATCTGTTAATGTTATAGAAACATGCCTATTGATGAATAAATTTGTGTCGTTATTTGTAACAAACTGGATTTGGTTCTATTTTTAAAATATACATTTATTATTAAAATCTAAGGTGCAAACACTGTAAAATGAAAAATGGCATTTATAGAGCAGAACATTTATGTATTGAGAGAAACTTGCTTAATAAGGTTAGAAGGGCTTTTTCCCAGGAGCTTTAACGGAAAAGTCAAATGACTGCATATAATTAGCTGTTAAAGAAGCTGTCTGATTGGTGCAATGATATGCATCACCTTACAAAGAAGGAACCCTATTTGATTCATTTGAGTAGTTCAGAGTGAACGTTGCTTATAAGTATGGTATGTGTTATTGGCAAAAAAGAATGCTAGTTCTAAATCTTTGAACTGGACTGATATCTAAAGTACAGGTGAAGTTTATCTCTAGAAATTGATTTCAATGCCAACAAAATTTTAGTAGCTGGGAAATTTTATAAGCTAGTTTTTCAAAGCATGTATATTTAAACACTTTTTCTTTCCTATTTTGTTAAGTTAGAATTATAGTCTAAATTTTATGCTACACTGTACTTACAAGTCAATCCGTGGTTTTTTTAAATCAGAGAGTCAATAATATCTATGATTACATATGCTGCTTCTAAAGGCAGAACGTAATCCAATATTTTCCATACACAATCAGTTATTGGATATGGGGAATGTCCTAATAATATGAGTATATATATATTAAGCATGTGTATGAGTGGCTTTACAATACAAATACATGAGATTTGATTACACTTTTAAACAGGCTATTTAGTCAGCAAAGAGCAAAATAAATAATCCAGTGCTTGCTTTTAAAGTTTTTACTTTCATTTACTTCTGTACCGTGATTCCTCTTGTTATACAAAATCTGCCCATTAAATTGGAATTCCCTCATCTTTGGGATTCCTTGGATTATGTCTGTGCTGTGGCGCTAATATGTGAGGAGGCTGAGAACAGATGGCATAAACATCAAGTGATATTGTTTGCCATTTACACTCAGAGTGTGTAATGCAGTAAGAATGGCACCCAGAAGCCATGTGATCTCTCTTTCAGTCCTGGATGCAGTTGGGTGGGTGGTTTGTTTGTTTTTTTTAGTTTGTTTGTTTAAGTTGAGGCCTTGAAAGAAGAAGCTTGTAAATAGTGTGCAGAAAGTACGTAGAAAATGAATGGAATTTTATGAGAGTGTTTAGCACCAGAAATGTCTCCTTCGCTGTCCTTTTTCATGATCAGAACTGTATATTTCTGGCATTCTAGGATGTTACAAAAAGGTAAGATTCGGTTATGTCATCCATTCTCTTTACTATCATGGAAGTGAACCTGATTTTTGGTATCTCCGTAATGTTGCCGGTATTTTAATTAAAAACAAAAGCACTAGATTCAAGCAATAATTTTATTTGATTATTATGTTTTTGTCTTAATAGATTTTATGTTCAGGTACTCTGTAACATTTTTGGAAACCTGTTCATTGGAAGGCTGTAGTCCTTTATAAGGTATACCACATAGCCTGTCTTATTGATATTACAAGCATACTTTAGTGCTTTTTTTGTTTTTTTATATACGTTTCTATGCTGTAATGAGGATTTTAATACTAAAAAGTGACTAATATTTTAATATATATGTATTTTTTATTTGTTGACATTTGACCATTGGGACTCCTGCTGTGTGATAAAAGTGAACTTAATCCAAACATTTGTATGTATATCAGCTAAACACAGAGAAGTTCATGTTTTTTTAAAAAATATATTTTATTAAATTAATATATATTTTATGTATTCAAATTGTTATGTTCAACTTTTTATATTCATGCACTTGTAAATAGTGTTCCTTAAAATATAGACTGTGTAGTTCCAAATGCAGTCATACACATATATAAATCTGAATTTATTTCAGTGGGACAAATCTGCATATCTGCATATGCTTTATTGCCACTATGTTAAAAGAAGGCTTAGTAAAAACAAATGTGTTTTTCAATTTAATATTGAAATAATGAGAACATAATGATTGGTATGTATCTCAGGGTAGAACAGAATGTTGATTTTCTCCCCCACCCTCTGCACACAAACTCAAAAATTTTTTGTTGGTGAGTGGGTGAGATGGGAATAATAGCATCTTGCTGTTTTGTCTTTCTGCAGCTGCCTCATGAAACTCTTTGGAATTTTGAACAAAAGTGGTTGCTGTCTTTCAGTGTAACATAAACAGCAATCAATTTCATCATCAAGAACTGCATATGCTAGTGGGTCTAGCGTTGCAGTACTTTTGTCCTGTAGCAGAATAGTAAGGGGCCTTTATAGGGAGCATTTTTACCTCTCCACTTCGTGCTGAATGATAGAATATAGCGGGAGAGAATTGGAGTTATCTCCAAACTCTAATTTTGTATACATGATTCCAAATACTATAGGCCTTGATCAATGCTCCCTCTAAGCTGTGGAGTCTTGTGAGCAAAGATTCTATGTTGTGAGCTACTTACCTTAAAGCTGTGAGCAAGCGATTCAGCTACTGCATAAATTAGTTTGCTCTGGAGCCATCCTTCCTGAGCTGAGACAAAAATGTGTGAGCTGGAGGCTAAAAAACTGTGAGTTAGCTCACACTAACTCTTCTTAGAGGGGACACTGGCCTTGAGGTGTTCTATACCTTTGCAGCTAAAAATGTTTTGGAATGAGGGAAGAAGCACTATAAAAGTAGTGCATGATAATCACTATTAGGGGGAATAATGATAAACAAATTCTTGTGTATGGGTAAAGGTAAAGGTAAAGGTTCCCTTGCTCGAAAGCCAGTCGAATCCGACTCTAGGGTTGCGGTGCTCATCTCCGTTACAAAGCCGAAGAGCCAGCGCTGTCCGAAGACGTTTCCGTGGTCATGTGGCCGGCATGACTAAACACCAAGGCGCACGGAACGCTGTTACCTTCCCACCGAAGTGGTCCCTATTTATCTACTTGCAATTTCTTGCTTTCGAACTGCTAGGTTGGCAGGAGCTGGAACTAGAGACAGGTAAGTACTTGGATGGGAGACCTCCCTGAAATACCAGAGGTGGGAGGTGGGGGTGAGCTTTATTCAGCCACCACTCTGAATATTCTCCAGGCCCCCAGTAGGGGTCAGTCACCGGAGGTTGTCATGACTTCAAGGTGCACATACACATATATAAAAATACAAAAGTTTGGTTCTTCTGTGGACTTTGGGGCAATTGGAGGGATCTGATTATGGCACATCTATGTAAGTGCAGCTCTGGCCATTTTCTGCTAAAATAAATGGGAGGCTTTAGCAGGCGAAGAATCAGTGTGCACATTGGAAGGATCAAACCTTTCAACGATTGCTTGATTGGGGCATTGTAGCCAGAAGTCATTTTTGTTAAATTGGTGTGTTGAAATTTTGATTCTCATTTGAGGCCCAATCTGGAATATGGCAAGGACAACACATTTATTGTATTCTTTTAGTTTCATGTGGTGAGAGGCACTTGAATGATAGTGGGAATATGCCCCGTTTTCGTATATTGTCATATGCACTTTGATGTTGGTGTTCCTGATTCAATTGCTTGTTTTATGCCATTTTATGCCATTTTAACATTGTTTATGTGTTATGTTTTATTTATATGCAATTGTTTTAAGAATTACATTAAAATTGTATTAATGTAGTACAAAAAAATCAGCATAAGGAAAGCACAATGGCACAAAAATAAAGATTAATGGATTTGATTTTCACAAGGAAAAGGTGAAAACAAAACAGCAGTTTTTGAACTTTAATAGTGTAGTATGAAATTTTGTCAGATTCAGATAAACGGGTCCTTATAAGCCCAGACAGACAGATTGATATGTAGTAAAACTTTATGAAGAAATAATAGTTGTTCAAAGGACCATGAAATGTAGTAGGTACAGGAAGAGACATAATGTAATCAATAAAACTGGACAGACCATTTATAATAATTGAAGACAACGCGATTGCCCTAGTTTAGTAGACTGTAGACACTTGTAATGGCTGAAGAATTTATTTATTTACTTCATTTATTCTCTGCATTTTCCCCCAGCTGGAGACCCAAAATGGTTTACTTTGTTCTCCTCTCCTTCATTGTATTCTCATAACAACCCTGTGAAGTAGGTTAAGCTGGTAGGGTGTTACTGGCCCAAGGTCACCCAGCAAGCTTCCATGGCAGAGTGGGGATTTGAACCTGGATTTCCCAGATCCTAGCCCAACACTTAAACTGCAAGAATCCCAGATTGTAATTAATTGCTTAATTTAGAATAATATCAGACCATTTGATGAATCCAATTTCAGTTCTGTCTGGGGTCTGTATCTGAAGGTTTTGTTGTTGTTTTTAATTTCCAAATAGCAACTTTTAGTTCAGCAATATGTTTTCTTATGGGTTTCTGAATATTGCCTTTTTAAGCGTTACATTTGGGTTATTCTTTGTTGTAGGGACTAATGTGTTTGCCCTATGTAAAGAGTAGAAGGACATGGTTGCTGCATGATGGCATATATTACTTTGCAAGCTGAGCAAGGGAATGAGTCCAAGATGGTGTGGCTGATGTCATAGTATTACCTGTGATTTCCTAGCAACAGCCATTGAGGGCATTTGTTTCTTAAAGATACTGGTGTTGCTTCAGTCATTTTAGAGGGTTTTAACCTTCTCTATATTTTTTAAGATTTCAGATTTTCCTGCAAGCCTGTGGCTTTTCTCAGGTTTGTAGAAAGATTTGTCTTGTTTTTCCATGGCCCCAGTCTCTGGATGGGCCATATTGAGAATTAGATATTTTTATAATTAACTTTAATCTCCAACCCAAGTATCATAAAATAGCACAATCCAAGTGAAATACACTGTTGGTACACTGGACACTATATCAGAGCCATACACTTGCAAGGGTACATACTTTGCAAAGAGAAGGGAAAAAATGAAATGCTGCCAATTTCTAAAGTGCTGTGTTGAATAGATAGCATGCTGTTAAAATCATTGGTATGTCCATGGTCATTATTAAGATGGCCGTCCGTATTAGATTGTTATTTATATACAAGTGGTTTGTGCAATGCTAACTGCCATCACCTCCTAATCCTGATAATGGAACCATTTCCCATCTACCTTTCAGGCTTTGACATTGTCCTCTGTCTAAATAAAACATTTTTATTTATTCACTTTTGTATTATTATCCCACCCATTCTGGGAATAGGCTCCGGGTGGGTAACATCATATTACAATAAATACAATTAAAATTTAAAACACAGTATAAACATTAAAATTGGTACTTACAGCTTAACAGCAAAAAATCAGATGGCTATGAAAGATTCTGGCCCGTTGGTACAGATTAAATAATGGCCAGTTATCAGTGGGTTGGTGAAAGTACCTTGAGGGGGGCATATAATAAAGGTTTGGGTTGTTTCTTGTATGGGAGGCTGATTCCTTTAAAATCCTTGGAAAATCCTTAACTTGCCTGTTAACAGTGACACACAAAAAACATTTTATGTTGTCAGTTTCTATTTCTGTGGAATGCATTTACAGTTTTTAACATGGAAACGTCACATTATGGAGAAAGTATTTTGTCTGGGGTGTTTTTGTATTTTGTAATATGGACCATGGTGGCTCAGAGGTTAAGACGCTGAGCTGCAGACCTCTGCCTGCAACGGATCCGGCCCCGGCCCCAGCCTACCAGATTGCGCTCCTGGAGACCCTGCCGGTCCATGTGCGAGAGGTGGCCCGTCGCACCGCCCGGGACCCGATCCTCTGCCGCGTCCTGGACTGGGTGAGAAGGGGGTGGCCGGTGGTCACTGCGGGGTCGGAGTTCACGGCCTACGCCTCCCGTAAAGATGAACTGTCTGCGCACAAGGGTTGTGTGATGTGGGGAGGCCGGGTGGTGATCCCCCCTCCTCTCCGAGAACGGTTGCTGGCAGCACTGCACGAGGCTCACTCAGGCGTGGTGCGGATGAAAGCCCTGGCTCGGAGTTATGTGTGGTGGCCAGGCCTCGATCAGGACATTGAGGGACAGGTGAAGCAGTGTCAGCCCTGCCAGGCCTCCTGGCTGGCGCCTCCCCGAGCACCCGCACAGGCTTGGGAGTCCTCACACAAACCCTGGTCCCGGCTACACTTGGACTTTGCGGGGCCGTTCCAGGGCCAAATCTTTTTCATCCTGGTCAACACCTACAGCAAGTGGCTGGAGGTAGTGCCCGTGCCGTCAACCTCCTCCAAGGCGGCCATCAGAGCAATGTGGCACATCTTCAGCGGCCACGGCCTTCCGGACACCCTGGTGACGGACAACGGGACGGCGTTTAGCTCAAGTGAGTTCCAGGACTTCACGAGGTATTACGGGATCCGCCACATCCGGTCAGCCCCATTCCACCCAGCTACTAACGGTCAGGCGGAGCGCATGGTGCGCACCACCAAAAAAGCGCTTCGCAGGTTCGAAAGCAAGGACTGGGACTACAAGTTGGCAGCGTTCCTGTTTGGTCAGCGTACGACCCCCCACACCGAGACAGGGTGGAGCCCGGCAGAGCTCCTGTTAGGTCGTCGGCTGACCTCCAGGCTGGACTGGCTACATCCGGACCGGGCCCCCGAGGAAGAACCGACAACGGAGTCACACCAAGCCGTGAGGGGGTTCTTCCCGGAAGACCCCGTCTACGCCAGGAACTACGCACAAGGGCCGCCCTGGATCCCCGCTCGAGTGGTACAGGTGCGAGGACCTCGATCCTACGAGGTCTCCTGCGAGGACGGCCAACTGCTCCACTGCCACATCGACCAACTGTGGCACCGGGTCCTCCCGAACTATCCTGAGGACCTGGAGTTCACGGAGTCAGACGAAGCGGTTCCCTCCACGCCCGAGCCGCCAGCCCCAGCACCCGCTCCCGCCCAGGTCGCCCCGGAACCTCCTGTGCTGCCGCCACCGGAAACACCACAACCAACCTCCCCGCCATGGCCCCCGGTAGCACCCACGCACATCACACCAGAACTCCGTCGTTCCACAAGAGCCAGGAAGGCCCCCGCGTACCTACAGGACTTTGTGTGTGGGTAGTCTGGACTATGGGGGGAGGGGTGTAATGTACTCCGCCATTACCACGTGCGCGACCGTTGGGCCATGCGGTCAAGCACAGCCCTGAAGCTTCGCTCAGGGAGAACAATAGTCCAGCGGATCCTAGCCCGCACCTATCAGAGGGCCAGGTCCGCAGCCGAGAGCCTATGGACTCTCGGCTACTGTAAATAGCCTATAGGAAATAGGGGGGGTGTTTTGGTGGTGGGTTTCTCTGGGCATATATACCGGCCTGCGAGCCGGCAGTCCTTGTCTTGTTCCTGCTTAATAAAAGTACTCTTGCTGAAATCACTCCACGTTTCTGAGTACTTTTCACTAGACATACAGGTTTTTAAAGAGTTGGGTCTAGATTTCATCAGCCACATCACAGTCGCAGAGAATGACTGTTAAAAAATAAAGGAGAGCCCAAACAGGGCTCGGAACATGGCCATGGGGGGATGAAAGACTTGTGCTTTCCCACCAACCCAGTTTCCTGGGAAAATTGTTCCTCCATTTTTGCTGCTCCACATGAAGTATTCTGTGCAAAAATGGGGAAAACTCCCCCCTGGACTATTTCAGTGCAGGAAAACAGCTTGGGGGAAAGCAGTGTTGTGTTTTTCATGTTGGATTTACAGTATGTCCAGTTTTCTTTTGCATAGGGACTGACCTGTTTGTCTGATGTAAACAACAGTGGAAGGCATTCTGCTCTCTATATCAGACAAACAGGTCAGTCTCTACACAAAAGAACGAATGGACATAAATGGATTTAAATCCAACATAAAGAACAACACAACACTAAAAAAAAAAAAAAAAGTGGGGGGATATTTTAATCTTCCCGCTCATTCCATTACTGACCTAAAAGTGGCAGTCCTCAAAAAGAGAAGCTTCAATAATGGGAGATTATTGAGTTCAATTACAAGTTCAGAACAATGGATCCCCGAGAACTGCATAGGGACATAGGTTTCTTATCTCACTACACAGATGCTAATTTTCTGCCCCCATGCATTTCCCCTCTGTTCTAATCAAGCTAATGACTATGTGCATTGTATTTCTGCATCCTGAGTTCCTTCTTTGCAACACACCTGGGATATAAAGACTCAGAGATTTCCATTCCGACTCATACATGACTATGGGAGCTTTGACTTTCGAAAGCTTATACCCCAAAAATCTTTTTGGTCTCCAAAGTGCTAGTGGTCTCAAATCTAGCTGTTCTACTACAGGCCAATATGGCTACCCTCTGAAATTATGTACTATTGTTGTGTCATGACCAAACATGTTAACTAATATATATGCTGACCATGTGGCACTTAGTTACCATAATTTTATTTTCATTTTTTTCAAAGATGTTAAACTACAATCAGATGTGTATAGTTCTTTTTATTTATCTAAAAATTATCCAAATGTCAAGGAAACCAGTATCTAATACTGTTTCCTAAATTAATGTTTGGTAATTCAAAACCAGTGCTTGGTAAATCACAGAAGTGAATTGAAATTTTTAAAAGGTTATTTTAATTAGTTGTGGGCAACTTTTGGATTAACATTTTATTCATTTTACTCATTTGCTGTGTGTCTCACCATATGCTTAAAAATTGTGCTGAAAAGATCAACCAAAAGGTCCTATGGCCAGCTTCCATGTGTATCCTTGGTTTTAAAGTGACTGCATTAATAATCATATGTGTATTAGTGCTAAAAACTAATGACAAGAATACTTGCTATATAATTACAACAAAACAGTGGATGCAGTCCACAATGCAGGTGGAAATGCACTTTCACTTTCATAAAGTATACAGCAGGTGTCTGTGTGCTATAGCTGAATGCAGTGCTTCCTGAATTGTAATTTGATATTTTTCATTTAAAAAAATCACTTAGTTTTCTATTTGGTTTGGCTTTGGATCAGTAATCAACAAGTTACTTAAAGGTTCCAACGGAATATTTTCTACTTAGCCTTTTCATCACCTCCAAGATGGGATTACTTTACTAATCCAGAGATCCAGAAAATGTACTATAACCAAATATAAGTGCCTGAATGTTAGTAGTAACAGAGACATCTTCACTAAGATTGGCTAAGCTGTTGAGATTGTGCAGTATGTATTAATGAAATGCATCCGTGATTCTGCAAAACATGGTTAATTTTTCAGTAAATCTATGTAGTCTGTGCTTTAATTGGATACCTTTTTATATCTCTGTGATGATAACTAGTTGCATAAAATGGTATTATGCACAGTAGGAAGAAGGGGAAGTAAAAATGGTTTATAAATATTTTCAGAGTCCTAAAACAGAGGCACAAAATTGCATATAGAAAAAGCTGATTCCCTGAGAACAGGCTTTATTTTTTATCATGTACTGCTCTTTTTACACACATCAAGCCTCTGGAAATTTTTTCTCCATCCCCTCCTAAGCCTGAGGCTGTGCTCCCATCTCTCACACTTCCCCTTCCTGCTCTCCTGCCCATGTGACCCTCCTGCACGGCTCACCTCTGAATACTTCTACAGTGCACTTGTGAACGCTCCCATTACATGTGCTTCTAGCTGTGCATACCACCTGCATGACTTTTCCTCAAGGGAACTGGTTGGTGCATGCATCTGGAAGTGCCACTATTGGTAATGCCACAGCCATACACCACCCACATGCCCTTCCCTGGTAGTGCTGGGCAACGAGGAGTGCAGCTGGTAGGAGGACCTGCAAGTGAGCAAGTAGATGGGGCTGCGATTGCATCTGCAAGCTCATGCCCAGCCCAATTGCTTAGAACGATTCGGTCCATTACTGTTCTGACACAAGGCAGACCAAATGTTAAGGAACTGGACATTGTGCGGCTTTCACGAGCTATTTTGCAGATAAAGGCTTGTCGCTCTGCTGTGACCTCCCCGCCACAGTTGATACAGTGAGCCAACTCAAGGCTCCATCCACGTCTTCCAGTCAGGCTATGGATCGCTTCAGCCTGCTCAGCCTAGAGGAAGTCAACAAATTGCTCTTAACTGTATGCCCTACCACGTGCCCCCTTGATCCATGCCCTGCATGGCTAATTAAGGCTGGCCGTGAGTGGTTTTGAGGCGCCCTATGGGAGAGCATCAACAAGTCCCTCTCAGAGGGGTTGTTCCTGGGGGCACTTAAGGAGGCAGTGGTCCACCCTCTCTTGAAAAAGCCATCCTTGGATTCATCCAAATTGGCTAACAGCCGGTTTCCAGTTTTATTTGTAGTCCAAACTGAATGCAGTATGAGATTTCTTGCACAAATGTTGTGGAATTTTATACAATTACTGGGGGGAGGGAAATACTTCAATCTCTACCTCAACCATATAGATAGTGTGCATGTATTAGAAACGCTACATGGATCAGAATCTAGGTATGCCACTAAAGCTTATCTAAGGAGCATATAAGCACCTTTAGTCCTGTGAAATGAAAATGCACCATACAGAAATTTTCAACTTGTAATGAATAAGAAATGTGGATGAGGGGAAATCCTATTTCCACTCCACTAGTTTTACTTCTCTTCCTCTTGCTTGTAATCTTCCTTCTTGCCCACACCCTTGCTCACCCACCTGCCTGGTCTTCCCTCTCTCCATCTCCTTGCTTGCACCACCACCCACTCTTTCTTTTCCCCTCTATTGCCAACTCTCCTTCCCCATCTTATAGCCCCCATGATATGTTTATTGCTTATCCTTGCCCCACCATTCTTCAGGTGTCATTTGAGGTTACTCTTGAAATCCCAAATACCACCCAAAGCCCTTTTTCTTTTCCTGACTCCTGCATATGCATTAGGGTTGTCAGCTCCAGGTTGGGAAATACTGGAGATTTTAGAGGCAGAGCCTGAGGAGGGTGGGATTTGGGGAGTGACTTCAATGGGGTATAATGCCATAGAGTCTGCCTCTCAGTGTGGCCATTTTCTCCAGGTGAATTGATCTCTGGTGCCTGGAGATCAGTTGTAATCCTGGAGATTTCCAGCCACCAACTGGCGGTTGGCAGCCCTAACATGCATAGGCATCACTATTAGCTTGAGGCTTTTAGCTTTCCCCATTAAAAAACCCCAAACTTTGCTTAAAGGTAAAGGGTAAAGGTTTCCCTTGCTCGAAAGCCAGTTGAATCCGACTCTAGGGTTGCGGTGCTCATCTCCGTTTCGAAGCCGAAGAGACAGCGCTGTCCGAAGACATTTCTGTGGTCATGTGGCCGGCATGACTAAACGCCAAGGCGCACAGAACGCTGTTACCTTCCCACCGAAGCAGTACCTATTTATCTACTTGCAATTTCTTGCTTTCGAACTGCTAGGTTGGCAGGAGCTGCAACCAGAGATGGGAGCTCACTCTGTCATGCGGCACTCGGGTCTCGAACTGCTGAACTACTGACCTTCCAGCTTGCAGTTCAGCATCTGAACCACTTGAGCTTAGGTCTCTGCAAACCTGAGGTTTCTCGTATTTTTGTGGAATTCTGTCTTATAGCCCCACGCAGCCAAATTGTGAAGATGTTGTGATCCACAGTGGGTGGTGGTGGGGATTGCATATACAGATGTTCTTCACTTTTAAACAGATACATCAGGGCTCTCCAGCCTCGTTGAGATTGTGGGCAGTTTTGGAATATGTAGAACAGGTAGTGAATGCTTCAACAAAAAGGCTGCCATGGGGGCTGGGGCAAATCCTAAAATGTTGAGAGACTTCCTGTCCTATGACAGAAACAGCTATTTCTGAATGGGTGGTCCCTGAAGACACAAAGCCCTCCTGGGTTCTTCTTAAGCATCTCCTGTATTAAAGAGGCAGCAGAAAGCCTGCTCTTTGCTTTGGGAAGGAAAGAAGCGGGCACCAGGAAAACACATTGCAAGTTCATGGCAACTGGGAATCACTGAGAAGACTAAATATGTTGCACCGATGCCTCCTCAGTGCCAGCATTCACCTTGATGCTGATCAGCCTCCCCTGACATAAACTCCATCACTTCAGGTTCAACAGTCTCCATCTCCTCAACATTGACAGGTGGGATCTCCTCAACAACAACAATATTCATCCCCCCGAGTTTGAAACCTGCCTTCTCCATGACATTGTCCTACATCACTTAGGGGTGGAACCAAGCAATCTACTTGTCCCTGAACACCATCCCCATCTCTGAGACCTCCCGAAGAGTTGCTGCAGTCATCAGAAGATGATGTTTTTGAGGTCCCTACACCTCAGGACAGCAAGCACAAACTGGGTGTGGTCACACAACTCATCAGGATGGTTTATCCGGTGCTCCTTTTTCTTGGTACCCGCCTTAAGCTCCCTGGTTTCCCTGCCCACCAGTGTATGTGCCCCAGTGGGGATAGTGGGAATAACAACCATCTTAACACCTTACACATTCTTGATGGCGTCTCAATCTGTTGGTTCCAAAAAGCTCCTTTTAAGGCATACAGACTAGAAACAGCTGAGGAGCATCCTCCATCAGATCCTGAGGAATCTCCTGGATCAACCTAATACATCTGGGCAAAGCCTGCATTGGGACTGGCATCAGTAGAGAAACTGGAGAACCTCTGCAGAATTATGGAGAATGGGTGTGAATTTCTATTCCATCATCCACAAGCAAGCTCCTTGGTGACTGAGGTCATCCCACTCAGACAAAGAGCAGGCGCACATTCATCTCTGCTGGAAAAGGAGAGATGTTAACTGGACACGTTGGTTTGAAAAGTGTACTCTTCAAGAGTGCTAAGCCTTAGGGTAACTAACTTCACGGCCACTATTAATTCTTTTATGGAACAGAATGGCCCAGTACATTGATTTCCTCCCAGAGAATAAGAAAGCTGTGGTGGAAGTTTTGTATGCCAAAGAGTTAAAGTTGGGAAAACAACAGCTCAAACACATTCAGACATGTAACTGACTGCTGTCATAGTACTATGGCGTCTGGTATTGTATTAAGAAGACACTCATAGTTAAGGCCTTCAGCAGTCCCCATGGATACAAGGGCCAGAACAGAAGATCTTCCATTTGAAGGGAAGGGTCTCTTTAGTGCACAAACAGATTCTGTCCTAGGTAGAATCCATGAAAACAAGCTCACAGCCAAATTTCTGGGTATTACCCCCTCAACAGGACCCTCTTTTAAATAGAGGTATTTCCCAAGGCACTTGTACCAGTACCAGCAAGGTTGACCTTATAGGTACCAGTCTCCCCATCACCACCACCAGCACTACTGTGCACCTTATATGCAACAGCACCCTGGAAGAAAGCATAGTAAACAGACAGGTAAATAGTCTCTGTGTGACCTTGTGACCAACCTGCTAAGGGACGGTCCCTGCCCTGACTAGGCCAATCACCTTGGTTTTTGAATAGGATATCCAGTAACATTGATCATTGGGTCACAATAACCCAGGATAAATGGGTGCTATCCATAATAAAAGTTACTTAGTTTTTGAAGTTCAATTCATTTCCTGGTTACCAGTCGCTTCCTAATTCACATCCAGCATTACCTTCTTTGTTGTCTCAGGAACTTTCTGACCTGTGGTTGAAAAGGGCTATTTGAATAGTCCCTCCATCAGATTCCTAGAGGGAGGTTTTTTCACAATATTTTTAATAGACGAGAAGGGCAGAAATAAAAGACCAATTCTGGACCTGATAGGCCTTAATAAGGATCTAAACGTTTCCACATTTAAGATGCTTTTTCTAGCAGAAGTGTTACCTTTTACTCAGCAAGGATATGAGGTTTGCTGTCTTGGACCTTGAGGATGCATACTTTCATATTTCCATTCAATAATCTTTTAGAAGGTACCTGTATTTTCAATATGAGGACACTGCTTCCAACCAACTCTTGGATTAGCTATAGCACCAAGGGTATTCAGAAAGTGCATCTTAGCAGTAGTAGCCTATCTGAGGCTTAAGGGATGCACGATTTACATATACTTAGATGACTGGCTGTTTGCAGATGCGTCACCTGAATCACTACTCAGCCACATTGATTTAGCCTAGTCATCCTGGAATTTTGGGTTTTGTGATTAATTTGGGAGAATTCTCGTTTGCAGCCATATCAATCCATAGAGTTTATTGGAGCCCATATAGATTCAGTGCAGGGTAGAGCTTACCTGCCAGCACAAAGGGTTCATGCTATTCAGTCCCTTGCAAGATATTTTTCCACACAGATTTTGAAGAGCCATGTTATACCAACTGGGTCATTAACCTCTTGCCTTCTGTTCTGCTCTGATCAGCTAGAAATTGGTCCTGAGATGGAGCTTTGCTTTCTAAAATGTTGACCCTAGGGAAAAGAACAGCTCTCTCAAATTAACTGGCTTATTTATTTATGATGCAGAAAGCATTCAGGACTTACTATGACAACATGCAGAAATGATGAATGACTTTACTGTATCTTTCAGGTGCCCCCATTCCATATGTCTAACAGATAGTTGGATGCTTTCCAAATCTACTGCAGCTGTTGAACTGTTTTGAGATTTGTCTTTTATTGTATTGTCTTTTATGTGATTAAATTAAATTAAATGGTCAAAAACATTATTTGGCTGCATCTCTGAAATAAGAAGGATTTAAGAGTATTTGTAATCCAAGTGTTCTTTTTATGTTAATATGTATCAGTTCTTCTTCACTGAATTATACTGCATAAAGAATAGTTGGTATAATTAGTAGACAACGCATGTGGAGTATAAAACAATAGTTGCAATTGTTACAATAACTGCATAACAACATAACATATCAGATGCCAGCCACACAATCTACCTTTCACAATATATAATTAGGCATGAGTGTGCCTAATTCTCTAGTAAGAATGCTGATGTGTTTGGGAGTTTCCAGTCACACCATCTATGTCAGAACAGTAGTGTTTGGTGCATAATGAAAAAGCTGAGCACTCTCAAATCTGAGATGAAGCGAGAGGATCTTAATTTTTGCAGGAATGAACTGGTGTGTATGAAGCTGTACATTTTGCTTTTGTATGTTTTCTTTGTATCTGCCTTTACAAGAAAGTGAAACAGAAGGACTCTCTTAAAACCATGGAAAGAGCAGAAAGGAAGTGAAGGAAAAGCATTACAATATACGTGATTTTGAGCATGTTCCACTAATAGAATGAGTGCCGTCCCCCCTGCAAAGATAGTTAATATGCTGGTAGTGAAATATTCATTCTTCCTCAAGTACATAGATTTCTAATGGATTGTTAATGTGGCAGTATTAAAATGAAATTTTGAATATACTTATATAAAATGAAATTCAAAAATATACTTCAAAATTTGTTGCAGATTCATCAGTCAAGTTTAGTTGCTGAGTCTACACCTAGGGAGAATACCACCTTTTAAAAAAAAATCCATGGGTATCATTCTTTTGAGCAAACTTCAGAGGACGGCGGAAGACTGGAAGGCCTGGCGTGATCTGGTCCATGGGGTCGCAAAGAGTCGGACTCGACTGTGCGACTGAACAACAACATCATTCTTTCCACTACATTCTTCATCTCCATTCCTCTCTCCCACCTTTTTTAGAACTAAATTCCTATTATGCAACAGCATGGACAGGAGAATAATGGTACTACTATAGATCCTGGTGGCTGCACACAGTATTGTTGATGTAGAGCCTTTAAAGAGAAAGGCGGCATCTCTAGATAAATATTTGACAATGTTAGTTTAATGAGCTAAATTCTTAAGTGCAAATACTGTGTGATAGCAGATAGCATTTAGATGAAGGGAAATCTTAAGTAAAATTTAATTTATTTTTACAATTCATGTATGAATTTTTGACTGAGGAACCCTGTTATTCATTTCCTAGTAATGAAAACAAGGAGCAAACATTTGATTTATGCTTATTATTTATGGCACAAATCAACGAAGATAGCTAGCAGTGTAAAATCCAACAGATAATGCTGCAGATAAGAAAAGCAGCTGTAGTCATTCCTTGATAATTCCTCTGTATCTAACTAGCTTAATCTGAACAATAGGATGTATTGCTTATAGAATGATACTTGCGCTACATTATAAATTAAGTAACTTCCTTGGAATGACAAAAATGGTCATTTATATGTTCCATCAGTTACTCAGTTGACAAGTTATTGCTATTTTCCCTCCAAAATATGTCCTTCATATTTTAACTGAAAGAAATGTGTAAATGTTTTATTTTGATTTATATACCTTGCCTAATGTGGAAACATGAAGTTAAGTGGGAAAACTGTGAAATGAATGGATGATAGCTGGCAATGTATGTTTCTGCGCAGACACCTGTGCAAAGTCGGCTGCAACTCCACCACGCTTTGCACAGGGCTGCAATTTGTATGGGGGAGGAGACCTCTGGCAGAAGCTCTGGAGAGCTTTTTTAGTCTTGTGCCACTAAATAGAAAAAAATTGGGGGGTATTTTTGCCAATGTCCTAGAGCAGCTGCATAGTATCACTAATTTCCTGCCCTTCCTTGCAAATGTGCATGGTTTTCTCTTCGTGATTCTTTAATTTGATCATTCACACTGTTTGCGATTTTGGCAGTTTTTTAAAGCCTGTCCTGGAGGAGAGGAGGAGATTGGATTTATACCCTGCCCTTCACTTGGAGTCTCAGAGCGGCTTACAAACTCCTTTCCCTTTCCCTCCCCACAACAGACACCCTGTGAGGTAGGTGGCGCTGAGAGAGCTCTGAAAGAACTGCTCTTTCAAGAACAGCTCTGACAGAACTATGGCTTGCCCAAGGTCATCCAGCAGCTGTGCATGGAGGAGTGGGAAATCAAACCCGGTTCTCCCGGATTAGAGTCCGCACACTTAACCACTACACCAAACTGTGTGGAATACACTCTGTCCTCCAAATGGATCAATCCCAAACCATTCTTAAGTTCGGCAGTTTGCAGAAGGTCCATGTGACTCAGCCACCATTTTAATGTTAGGCTTCCGGAGACTGCCAGAACGGTTCCCCCCCCCCCCCCCCAACAAACCCCACTG
>NW_015174873.1:55259-87132 GCF_001447785.1 Gekko japonicus | reverse complement strand
GTGTAAGTTACTTTGTGTGCGCAAATCCCCCCCCCCCCCTAATTTTGTTTGCCTTTATAGAAGCTATAGTGAGTCTGTGTGCTCAACATTTCTTTATTAACAATTTCCATCAAATTAATGAGAACAGATCTCAGGCTAAAAGCCTGTACTTTCCTAGACTTCCTTCAGATCGTTTGTAAAATTCTAGTCTGGTGGAAGGGGAGGCTGATATTAGTATCAACAGTGTCAGATCTGAGTTCACGTATGTCATCTGGACCTGGTGACTTTTTAGATTTAAATTTTTTTATCAGCTCCAGAACTTCATTCTTCATCGAATCTATATGACACAGATATTCTGACATCCTTCCTGAAAATGGAAGTTCCAGCACAAATAACCAAACCACATTTTCCACAGTGAATATCAATGCAAAGAATTCATTCCATTTCTGTGCAATCTCCCCACCTTCCTTTAGAAATCCTATCACCCCTTTATTATCCAAAGACACACTAGCTCCATGCATGGTTTCCAGCTCCTGATGTATTTTTTTAAAACATATTTTATCTTTTAAGCAATGTCTTTGTCATATTCCCATTTTGCTAATTTTATCATAATCTTACATTTGTTTTGCTCCTTTGCATTCACCTCAAAACCCCCCCACAAAACTATAATGCAAGTACAGTGACCCTATCCCAAGGTTATTGTCCCTTTACATTTTTCTCCTTAGTAAAAGCTTGTCTGTGGAGCTAGGTTTTGCCAAATTTTATGGGGAATATACAACTATATTAAGTGTTGTATGCAATTGCAGTTTTGATTTCATTTGTTACTAATTACAGGAAAAGTATGAGTGGTGCAGAAATATTCTAGTCCAAAAACTCTAGAATGCTGAGCGAAGTACAGAAGTTAGAATTGTGTTAATATGGGGGAATTGTGTTCATGTTTTTAATTTCTCTGTGGTTTAATTTCTCTGCGGTTGCCACTAAAATAGCATTTAATTTAAGTGTTCTAAACTGGTATAATTTTGCACATTCATTAATATCCATATGCACTTGCAGTGTAATCCTAAGCGTGTATATTCAGAAGTATATCTCAATGGGACTCATTCCCAAATAACCGTGTTTAGGATTATCTCTTTTAGATACTCAAGTAATGTAAATGGTGGTAAAAAGGGTATATTCTGATGGGATGAAAGGAGTGGGAGCTATATAGCTGCATTTAAGGTATATATTCCTAAATGCTCTAATTAAAGGGTGGCTCTACTTCAGAGTAGAAATAGTCCATAAGGCTCTGGTTGTAATAAGTAAATTACAAAGGAAAGTAGTTAGAACTTGTCCCTATGTAAAAGAGTGTGGGTCAAACCCTCTTTGGTGAGCAAGTTTGTGACAGCACCATCGTGTGCAACATTAAAAAAAAGCTACTGATTGTCAGATGCTGTGGTAATACATAGTGCTATAGTCTACAGGAATGCAGTTTAGCAATCCCAACTGCAGTCATTCAGTATGTGTATATCGTTATATACACCAGTGTGGTGTAGTGGTTAAGAGTAGCAGACTCTAATCTGGAGAACCGGGTTTGATTCCCCACTCCTTCACATGAAGCCTGCTGGGTGACCTTGGGCCAGTCACAGTTGTCTCAGAACTCTCTTAGCCCCACCTACCTCACAAGTTGCCTGTTGTGGGGAGGGGAGGAGGAGGTGATTGTAAGCTGCATTGACACCCCTTAAGGTAGAGAAAAGCGGGGTATAAAAACGTAATCTTCTTTTGCCCTTGCCATAGATGACAATGACTGTTGCTTATACTGATTGCCTTTAGGTTAGACAAACTAGTCCAGTTGCTTAGTAAAGAGCTTGAAGCAAAAGTCACTGAAATCATTGAAGTCCTTTCTGTGACCTTCAGATGGGTTTTTTGGCTTGAACTCAAATAAACATGATACTACTTTTTAAGGTTTGAAACACTTATCTGCCTGTAGTCTCATAACTGAAATGACTGTGATTCCAGATACATTAGAGGACAGGCTGGGTTAACAGTATGCCATAAATTCCTTTCCTTCCTTCCAGGGGTTTAGCAAGGGGTAGCATCTTACCACTTAGTCATGATTTGGCGACAAGGGCCAGCTATTAAATATGAATTCGCACTAAAACGATTGCCTGTTGTTTTGCAGTGCTGCCAAGCTTCTGGACAAGAATCTATTCTCTGTCAGCACCCCGAATCCACTGCTTCCTTCTCCTGCGAGTCTTCAGCTTGCTCAGCTACAAGCCCAGCTTACCCTGCACAGGCTAAAATTGGCTCAGACAGCAGTCACCAACAACACAGCAGCTGCAACTGTCCTGAATCAAGTTCTCTCTAAAGTGGCAATGTCTCAGCCACTGTTCAACCAATTAAGACATCCTTCCATGTTTAACACTCCTCAGGGGCATGTTGGAGGGTCTGGGATAGCCAATACTAGATTTCCACCTGGTGGAATTCATTTTCCAACACAGAACCCTGCTTTGACAGCTCCAGGAGGAGCACTGGGCCCTGTAGGTAATTTGCAGAATCAAAACCCAAGTGCTGTGGTCATAAACCCTTTTGGGGGTGTAATATCTCAGACAGCTGGACAGCAAGCAGTGGTTATGGGACTAAATAAGTCTGGTGTCTCCTCTGCTACGGGTGGCTTTTATGACTATGGTAAACAGGTATTTCCCTCTGAAGCTGAACAATGCAACCAACATGGTTTTGTGACGAGTGGGTCTCATTCAGTTCCAGCATCTTCTGGAGGGGGAACCTATGATGGTCAGCCAGGATTTCAGAAAGAGTTTTACATACCCAGTTCTAAAGGCCAGCATACAACGGGGGCACAGTCTTTGAATTTTTCTGCGGACACACATAATTCTCATCAGATTATAAATCCAAAAGGAGAGGGAGGTCCTGTTCAACATGAAACAGAAGCAAATAATCAGTGGGAGAATCCTTCTTTCTCTAGCCACAATAAGACTGACATGTTGCCCAGTGCCAGCATGTGGCCGTCAACAAGTGTCCCATATGAAATAAGAAACGATCTTTACAATCCTGAAGAACCAACGCCTGACACAAAGTTTAGTGCCGGTGCTGGGCTCGCTTTCAGCAGAACCAATGGCAGTAAACAAAATTTCAACAGCTCCCAAATGAGACAAAAGCAGGAAGTAACTCCAGATTTGTCAGTAAGACCTCTTCAGTCTCATGAGCTAAATGATTTTCACAGTGTAGCACCTCCTTGCTACCCCCACATCTGTACAGTATGTGATAAGAAGGTATTTGATCTAAAGGTAAGTGTAGTTAGACATACTTGTGCCTCCTTCTAGTACATACTTGTGCTTCCTTCTAGTACATGGAAATGTTTGTTCAGTAAAATAACTCTGTTGTATTACTGGCAGCAGTTGTGTTTTTATTAAGACCATACTGGAGTTACCTACTTGGTGTGATCAGTTTTTACTTGTGGTTTTTACATAGTTCCTGACAACTCTCATTACTTTCTGAGAATCAGCTTGCCTTCCTTCCTCCTTCACAGTAAGGATGCTGCTAGATAAAAAATTATATGACTTGCTTAGTCCTGTTATAGCACTTACTTTAGAAATATCTGTTGCAGCTGAAATATGCCTTTCCAACCTTCCTTGCATTTTTTTAAAAACAAAAACATTGCAGTTTTGTTCTGCTTGTGTTTTGAAATTACAAATGTAAAGCCCAGTCCACAAGAACCCTGCAGTATACAACACTGTGAGACACAGTGCAAACGTGATTCCCTGAACCTCCACAAACCTCAGTTTCTGCCAGGGATCCAGAAAGTGCTTGGCCCTGCTGCTGTGCTCCTCCAGAGGTACTGCTGTGGCTATTAAAAGCAATTTCAGCAGTCTTCTGCCAGGAACTATGTGGATTAATGTGCCTTATTCCATAGCGGGATACCATGGTTTACTACTTATGCTTTGTTTCAGATTTCTGTGATCCTAGTTCTGTTATATTGCTTATCAGATGCCTTGTCCTGTTGATTACATTGACTTACGCTGAGTAATCCACCTTGAAGCTCAGTGAGAAAGGCAGGCAGCTGATAACACAAATAAATAAATTGCAGAGACCAGCATTAAACCAGGCAATGGTTTCCCAAGGTTTTCAGCTTCTCACAGAGGTTGTTGGAACTGCTTCTCCAAGCCACAGTGACATCACTGGAAGAAGCAACCAGCAAGGTTGAAATGTTTCTAGTCCCTACGTGTGGCCAGAAAGTATGGTATCTGGGGTCCTGGTTTAGGTGTCTGCACAGTGCCCCACAGTACTGCAAAGTGCAGCTTTTAGGTAAGTCATGTTTATATAAATGAGGGTGGTTTCATGTTGAACTTATTATTATCCCTCCAATTTGCTTAACATAAGAACATAAGAGACACCAATGTTGGATCAGGCCAAAGGCCCATCCAGTCCAACACTCTGTGTCACACAGTGACCAGAAATACCAGGTGCCATCAGGAGGTCCACCAGTGGTGCCAGGACATTAGAAGCCCTCCCACTTTTGACCCCCCCCCCCAAGCACCAAGAAGACAGAGCATCACCAAGAAGACAGAGCATCACAGTGATCCCCCACTCCTCCACTTGCACCTGCTGATGTGACCTTGGGTCAGTCACAAGCTCTGGCACAGCTGTCCTTGAAAAAGAGCAGTTTGTGTCAGAGTTCTCTCAGCCCCACCCACCTCACAGGGTGTCTCTTGTGGGGAGGGGAAGGGAAAGGAGTTTGTAAGCCGCTCTGAGACTCCAAGTGAAGGGTGGGGTATAAATCCAATCTCCTCTTCTTCTTCATCATCACTTGCCCCAGAGCCCCTATCTATACCTTGTGGGTAATAGCCACTGATGGACCTCTGCTCCATATGCTTATCTAATTCCCTTTTGAAGCCGTCATTGCTTGTAGCCGCCACTACTTCCTGTGGCAGTGAATTCCATGTGTTAATCACTCTTTGGGTGAAGAAGTACTTCCTTTTATCCATTCTAACCCGACCGCTCAGCAATTTCATGGAGTGCCCACGAGTTCTTGCATTGTGAGAAAGGGAGAAAAGTACCTCTTTCTCTACCTGCTCTATCCCATGCATAATCGTATAAACCTCAATCATGTCACCCCTCAGTCGTCATTTCTCCAAGCTAAAGAGCCCTAAGTGCTTTAACCTTTCCTCATAGGGTAAGTGTTCCAACCCTTTTATCATTCGAGTTGCCCTTTTCTGCACTTTTTCCAAAGCTATGATATCCTTTTTAAGGTGTGGTGACCAGAACTGCACACAATATTCCAAATGAGGTCGCACCATTGATTTATACAGGGGCATTATGATATTGGCTGATCTTGCTGTAAAATGTTTCAGAATATAAAATCCTTTTTTTCTTATTCATTTAAAAATTTACATTCTCACTCCCCCCCCCCCAAAAAAAAAACCTGAACCCAACGCAGGTAAGAAGTTTGAAACAATAAAACAAGAGTATAACAAAATCAGAAAAAAACCCTTTGTGAATGTATGTATGGTATAGGCAGAGGTCATTTCGGGGGGGAACGCGGGGGAACACAGTTCCCCCGGGTGAGGTGCAGGGGGCGGGGCACATGATGAAGCCCCGCCCCTGCTTCTGGCCGCCCCGCTTCCAGCCCTCATTCAGCCAGGAGGAGGCAGGAGAAGAGGGAGGGGAAGTTGCTTCCTCCCCACCTCTCCCCACCCCTGACTGCCTGGGGCCAGGAAGGGCCTTGGCGGGGCTTCCTCGCACTTCCGCCGGCCTTGCAGGTCCACCGCCGTGGCATATGCTAATGAGTTATGCTAATGAGTTCCCCTAGCTCTTTTTCTACGAAATGACCCCATGGTATAGGATCTTCCATAAAACTATGACGTACTTATTCATACAACTCATTACAAATAGATTTATTGTGCTGTTTTATTCTGATTTTATTTTATGATATTTTTCTCAATATTATCATCTAGGACTGGGATCAGCACATTAAAGGAAATCTTCACACTCAAAAATGCATGGCTTTTTCTGAGAAGTAAGTATTAACTGGTTATTAGAACATATTGCTTGCTTGTAATGTAACGAATTGATTTTAGCATTTTCTGTATTTTTAAGTAGCAGTTTACCTATAATACATCTCGATGCATGGATGTTTTTTCTAACAATGCCATAGGAATCTTATGCAAATAAATGTAAGTGGATCTGTGAGTGTGAAATAGGGTTGCCAGGCCCCTGGTCTGGGTGGGGGTTCCCCTGATTTTTCATGCTTCTGCTGCCTGCCCCCAAACAGGGATGTTGCATGGCGACATCCCCGACGTGATGATGTCATGCAGAAGTGATGTCATCACATCGGGATGTCACATGGTCACTCTGCTTTTTGGGCAAAACTCTATGGTTTTAGGCCAAAAAACTCATAGAGGTTTGCCCCAAATGCAGAGCATTGCTGCGTGACGGCCCCAACATGATGACGTCACTTCCGCGTGATGTCATCACATAGGGGACATCATGTGATATCCCCCCCCCCTAGAACATCCCCCAAATCCCCCCGCCAGCAAGCCGGTGGGATCTGGCGACCCTAGTGTGAAAGAATGATACACATCTGTGGCTGACACACATGCACGGCAAATGTGGTATCAAACTCTAGCTTCAACTATTCAGATCCCTGCTACCTGAGTAGCCATTGCACTATCTGGACAAAATCTTCTATCAGTAGGTTTACCTCTGCAGTCACAGGGCCTACCAATAACTCCAGGTGGCAGCATGGTACCCACTCCCTGAAAGTATGTGATAGGATATTACATAACAGCATGTGACAGGAAGAGAAACCAGAATTATGAGATTCAATGGGAGGATTCCATGAAGCAAGTGCACATTAAGAATTCATCGACCAGCTGGTAGGCTGGAAGTGTTTGTAGGAAGAGGCTGAAGGCAAAGACAAGTTTTCACATTTTCAGAGAATGCTTTAGGATCAACTGGCGAACATGGGTAGTGGCTGAGCCAGGCTGAGTTGCAAGATGGGAAAACGGAGAGAGCAAGAGGGAGAGCTTTTAGAGGAAAAGAGAGTCCCTGAATCTTCCTGTTTTTTTAAAAAATTCTGTCCGTGGTTGAATTACTCATCATCCTACTTACCCCTCTGTGTGTGTGTGGGGAAAAAGGCAGGAGGCATGGCACCTTTGCTTTCCACCCATACACAGGAGCAGGAGGTCCTTCCATAAAGCAACAAAAAAGCAGATCTGTAAGAGCTCATGACCCAGCATGCAGGGCTCCATGACCCTCCTGAGGATCACAATCCATGTGTTGAAGACCACAGCTGTAATACATGTATGAACAATCTCATATGTGGTGCTATTCTGACTTGTGGCAGAAGGAACACAGCATATGAATCTAGATACAACTCCCATCTGAAAAAAATCCAGGTTTGACCTGTATTATTTATAACACCCTAACTATCATTCTTCAAACCTAGTTTTTTTGTATGTGTAGTGTTTATGGGCTGGAAGCATCAGGCAAACTGACAGTGAAAGTGCCCTACAACCCAGTATAACACCTCTGAACTTTCTGTATACTTTCCTGTGTTGCAACAGTGAGCTGGTTGAACTTCCTATCATAAGCACTTCAGCCTGTGCAGGAAACCTCAAAATTATCTCTTAACTGAGTATTAGATCAAGATACGTTTGAGTTTTTCCTGCTGTGTTGCTCAATTTCAATCCATTTTTCTTTTTAGTTCTGATAACCGGTGTGTGTTAAGTTCAGCAGAAGGAATGTTGCACTCTTCTTCTTCAAATAACACTTCTGTGTTTAATCTTTCTGGTACTGAAGGTAAATTAAAAAATAATTTGAGTTGCAAACATTTGTATTTATTGGGCTTTTGTAACATTGGAGTTTGTGAGTACAAAACATAATAGCTGTACATTGTCCATTAATCTTTTAATGTTGGAAGTTAAAAGAATTTTGTAATTATTAGAAGTGGTCCCACCAAGTATCCTAGGCTGTCCATTGTTTTCTGGGACTTGAAAAGGCAAAAGGCACAACTTTGCGCTAGTGCTTTGCTCCAAGCCAGAGTGTCACCTCTGAATTCCTTAGGGCTCTGGCATTTATCAGGCCTTGCTTCGTTATAGGAATTTAGTTAGATTAACTATTATCTCTGGGAATTCTTTCATGTCCTTATTTTGTTTTATTTTCATTTATAGTTTGCCTTTCTCACTAGGACCAAAAATGGATGAGGGGTGAGGTGTTAAATGCCATCTAGTCACTTCCGGCTTATGGCAACCCTATAAATTATTGTCCTCCAAAATGTCCTATTGTTAACAGCCTTGCTCGGGTCTTGCGAACTGAGGGCTGTGGCTTCCTTTATAGAGTCAATCCATTTCATGTTGCAGCTTCCTCTTTTCCTGCATTATTGTCTTTTCCAGGGACTCTGGCCTTTTCATAATATGACCAAAGTACAATAGCCTCAGTTTGCTCATTTTAGCTTTTAGGGAGAATTCAGGCTTGATTTGATCTAAAACCCACTTTTTTGGTCTTTTTTGGCAGTCCACGGTATCCATAAAACTTTCCTCCAATACCACATTTCAAATGTATCCACTTTCTTCATTGTCCAACTTTCACAGCCATACATAGTGATGGGGAATACTATGGTATGAATTAACTTGATCTTGGTTGCCAGTGACACATGCTTTCACTTAAGACTCTTTTCTACCTCCTTCATGGCTGCCCTTCCCAGTTTTGATCTCCCTCTGATTTCTTGGTTGCAGTCTCCTTTTTGGTTGATGATGGAGCCAAAGAATAAAAAATCTTCAACAATCTCAGTTTCTTCATTGTTTTCTGCCAGTCATGTGGTGTCATCTGGATATCTCAAATTGTTAATGCTACTTCCACCAATTTTCACTCCACCTTCATCTAAATCTAATCCAGCTTTCCTTATGATACATTCTGCATATGGACTGAAAAGACAGGGACATAATATTGTACTATTTTGAGCTTCATTTTAGTCGCATGAGAAACCAATGCGATGGTCTGATAGTTGCTATGATCTTTGACATCTCCTTTTTTGGAATCGGAATAGAGTGTTTCCTGTCTGTGGGCCATTGTTTTGTTTTTCATATTTGTTGGCACAATCTTATTAAGATTTTGATGGACTCCATTTCTGTGGCTTGGAATAGCTCTGTTGATATCCCATCTACTCCTGGTGATTTGTTTCTCTCAATTTCTCTCAATTGCCGCCCTGGGTCGTACGGGTAGGGCGGGATATAAATCCCAAAATAAATAAATAAATAAATAAATAAATTGATTTCAGTGCAGCTTTCACTTCACTTTCTAAAGCTGTAGGTTCTTCTTCAAAATATTCTTCTTGGAAGGAATTTGCCATCGTTTCGTCTCTTTTGTGTAGTTATTCAGTGTATTGTTCCCATCTTTTTAAATTTTTGTCCTGTTCAGTTAATGTATTTCCATGCTGCTCTTTCAACATGCCTAACCATGCTTTAAATTTCCCTTTGATTTCTTGAATCTTGTGGAACAGATTTCTTGTTCTTCCTCTTTTTTTGTTCTCTTCTGTTTCTTTACACTGGTTCTTATAATAGTTCTCTTTGTCTCTACGTGCCAGTCACTGGAATGCTGCCATTAGGCTTTTGATTCTGTTTCTGTCACCTTTTATTTTTGCTTCTTGTTTATCTTTAGCAATTTTAAGAGTTTCCTCCGTCATTTATTGATGCTTTTCTTTTGGCTACAGGAGTAGTTGTGCATTCTTCAATAATATCTCTGGTTTCAACCCATAGTTCTTCTGGTTCACTTGAATTTAGTAATCTGTTCTTTACATGGTCTTTAAACTCTTCAGGAATTTTGCTTAGATTGTATTCAGCACTATGAATGTTTTGGTATTTTTCTTCAGTTTTATTTTCATTTTCCATATTAACAGTAAGATTTTAAAAAACCCAACCCAATACAGTCAATCAGTAAGATGATTACAAAATACGATATCATGCAATCAGTGAGCTGATTACAAGATCTCATTATATTGAACAGCAAAGATTCCTAGTAAGGTGAAATGATGCAGTGGGTGGGGATTGTACAATGGGAAAATTAACTGTGTCCTGCCCCTTACTACTGTTTCAGGCTGCTTTTCCCAGGATTATATGAGCTCTCGACCCAGCAGAAACAAGACCATGATTGATACTTTATTGTATTTAAGCTGATGCTTTGGTTGTAACTCATTGAGTCAGGATGTGAAAGATTTTGTTCCTTCACTTGAGGAGGAATTGCCCCATTACTCTTGCCTGTGAGGGACTCCCATAGTCAAAGATACTGGGTGAGATTGAATATATCAATACTTTTGCATGAATGTGATAGGTGAGGTTTATTTTCTCTAGATCTCAACAGAGGTTAGGAAAAAAATGCTCATTTACCTAAGAGAATAGTGCATCTTCAGTTTATGTATATCTATAGTTCATACATTTTTAGGTTTTTATTGAATGTTTGCCATCCCTTCTTTAGACTATCCTTTAAATCCTGGGTCATCATACAATTCCACATCTTCATTTGGCCAGTCAGGTTCTACATTCTCTTCTGTACTTTCTGGAGTAAATGTAAGTTATATTGCACAGTGAGTATATCCTTTGCCTTACTATACTTTTGCAGGGGTGGTAGCTCACCTGGACTCACTGAAAAGTTGCTCCAGGGGAGGGAAGAACCGACCTAGAAAGCTGTAGCTTTAAAGAGACAGTGTTTCCACTAATTGGTGGTTCAGTGTAGCTTGGTGAGAGGCAGGGTTCTCCCTTGGCCATTGACTTGGCCAGCTCCCTGCCTCTTGTGGGGAAAGGAATCCCTGCAAGGGAGCAGGGCAGCCAGAAAGCACGTGTGGGCTGTCAGACCAGCTTTTAAATCAGCTAGGAGTGACCCAATGAAGATAGCGCCTTCCACAGCTACCTTCCACAGCCTTTCGAGAGAAGTCTCTGGCAGTAGGAGGAGGAAGGACATGGTACTGAAAACCTTTTCCTTTGATGAGTGTTGAGACCCTCCTAGTGCTGCAACAGATTATTAGCAGTAGTTGATCAGCTTTCTTACAGAACAAAAGAATGGTTCAGCTATTAGTTCTTATTTAACATCATTTGCTTTTATTGCATGAAAATAATTCAATCAACCCCCTTGAAAAACATCCAGTATTTCCAATGAAACACTGTAGTACACTTGTTTCTAAATGGTAGTCTGTATGTAATGTGGGTCTGGGCCTATATCCTTATCCATATTCCATATATATTCTTGCTGTCTAGTCCAGTGACATGTGGAAAATAAATGTATTCTATTTGGTGGCTATTACCTCACAAATTGTTTTACCAAAGAGGTTCATCAAGTGAATTATATCTTAGTTCTTGGCCTTGCAAGGCCTAGTGGATCATAGATGGGTCCAAAGTCTCCGTTGAGAAATCTTGCTTTGGACAATCAGTATCATTAAGCAGTGATTGAAGAAGTTAGTTTAACCTCTATTCCAATAGCAATTGGAACAAGGATTTTCTTTATATCATGTGCAGGTATTTCTTTCAGAATGGGGGAGGGGGAGTTTAAAATAAAATCGGTAAATGGTTAAATAGTGCAGCTTTTTACATGGAATTTTGAGAATCCCAGTTTTCATTTTGAACAAAGAAAGCGAAATTTTAGCCCTGCTAGTGGCTGAGATGTATTTGAAATTGTATATGGAATCTTTCCAGTTTAGAGATTCTGGAGCATTGAAGTGTTTACAGAGCATCCCTGACATAAGGATTGATCTGTTCTGGAGGTAAAGCAATACCTAACCTAGTGCAAATAGAAGGGTGCTTCTGTGGGTTTCCTTCTTTAGACCAATTGGTCTGACCACAACTCCTGTATCTTCCACTAAAGGAAAGACTCTGCAGCCTGTGTCATCAGCTGCCAAAGGCTAGATGAGACTGCCGTATACATAGCCACTTAACCCTACTAGATTGTACCTTTGGGCTAGATTTTAATTGCTGTAAGCTCCTTTTGGAGACAGACTTGGCTGCAAAGGGCAGAGTAGTGAAGGTAAATAACCTAAAATCTTCTTCGTGGTCTCTGTGCATCAAACCTCTGGGATATAGTGCAACTGCGCCGACCTCAATCGTTTCCTCTTGAAAGTGAAAGGGATTTTTGTGCCCGCTCCACAGTCACACACTGGCTTAAGTGCACATGACCAAGGGAGGGGCACGACAATCCCACCAGTTCTCTTCTGACCGCCGCGCTGGTAGGATCTTCTCCGTTTTGGTCGGTAAAAATTTTGGCTTTAGGGCCTATTCCTCTTTTTCTTCGAAGTTTCTTCACTTTTTCACTTTTTTCTTGTTTTTTTGCCAAGGGAAAGGAAAATGTTACTACAAATTCACCCCCCCCCCCAGACTTTATCATTTGGTCTCTTTTTCACAGACCAAGTGTCCCCCCCCCCCAGCCTATGGCCAAGAGCTGGGGTTTCTTTAAACAGTGCCTCAAGTGCGGTAGTATAATCGCTCCCCCGGACGGACACTCGCTTTGCCTTCTGTGCCTTGGGGAATCGCACTGAGTGGACTCTTGTGCACATTGCGTGAAGTTCTCGAAGCAGACAAGAAAGAACAGAGCTGCTAGACTTTGCGTTGCGCTTTTGGAGTTAGCGCTCTCACCGATGTCATCACAGGACACTTCGGGGCATGCGTCAATGTCGACTGCCACCTCGGCATCAACGGCTGCGTTGTCCCCTATGCTGACTAACTCAGATGTTGACCGCCCGATGCTGAAATGCTCGGCCCATACATCGAAGCTATTCTGTTTTTTCTCACCAGCAAATGAAGCCGTTTTTGAAGGGCCTCACTCGCCTCTTTCCTCCCGCTCGTGGGCCGACTCCCTCCTGGGACTTACCTCTAGTACTGTCCAGATTAACAGGCAAAATGTTTGAGCCCATGGCCACATCTAGTCTGCAGCTTCTCGCGTGGAAGACTGCCTACCTAGTAGCCATTACCTCAGCAAGGCAAGTGAGCGAATTGTCTGCACTCCGTTGCGATTCTCCGTACTGGGTTTTTCACCATGATGGTGTCACCTTGGCCCCTGATGTGTCTCTCCTGCCCAAGGTTGTTTGTGAGTGGACATTGCTCTTTTGACGTTTTCCCCATCCCCTACGAACGACGAGGAACGCCGTCTTCATACTTTAGACGTCAAGAGAGCCATACGCTTCTACCTTGATAGAACAAGGTCATTCTGTCAGTCACCAGCCTTGTTTGTCTCCTATAGCACACCTGTGCAGGGGAAGAAGCTCTCTTTGCAGCATCTATCCAAGTGGATTGTGGAAACCATCAAACTGTGCTACTTACTGGCCAAACGGCCACTTCCAGGCTCGCTCCGAGCACACTCTACCCAGGCAGTAGCCACATCCACAGCCTTCCTGAGAGGTTCGTCGTTCACTGATATCTGTCAAGCAGCAACCTGGGGTACCCCTCACACATTCATGAAGCATTACGCCCTGGATGTGTGTCTTCGTCAACATTCCGTGGTGGGACGGGCAGTGTTGCAGACGGCGCAAGTCTAGGACCTTCAGCTCCCTCCTCCGGGTAGGCCTGTTTTTTGCTTGCTAATCTCCCAGAGGTGTGATGCACAGATACCACAAAGTAAATAAACAGGTTGCTTACCTGTAACTGATGATCTTCGAGTGGTCATCTGTGCATTCAGACCTCTCCTTTTTATTACTCTGAGACTGATGGCAGCGGTCAGAAGGAACTGGCATGATTGTCGTGCCCCTCCCTTGGTCTTGCGCAGAGGGGTCAGCGCGTGACTGGGGAGTGGGCACAAAAATCCCTTTCGCTTTCAAGAGGAACCAATCGAGGTCGGCGCAGGCGCACTATATCCCAGAGGTGTGAATGTACAGATGACCACTCGAAGATCATCAGTTACAAGTAAGCAACCTGTTTTTCTACTTCACATGAGTAGAAGAGGCTTTGTGTGCATCACGATGCTGCATTCAAGAAGTCTTGATTGAGGGTTCCCCTAAACATTCTTAGAGGACTTGTAGTTACAGGACATGTGGTAATCATTTCCAAAAGCCCTGCCTCTGCTCCAGGGCTCTAAACCAATCCTTGTGATTTTGGCCTGCTGCAAATTGTCAATCAATCAGAGCCCACGAAACTCCATTGGATAGGAGGAGGTGAGGAAGTCTCTGTTTAAAAAGAGGGAGGAAAAAATTCTTCCTTTAGACAGGGGATTTTGGTAGCTCTGTATAAGAGTGTCAGTTGAGCAAGGTTTTTAATTTGGCTTTTATTTAGGGTTTGGGGTCAGTTTAGGGAAGAAAGCTTGTTTCAGTGAGACAATTAAGCATCCTGTTAAGGGCACAGCTTTCTTAACTTAGGTATACAGGTTCTGTAGACAGGAGCTCTGTGTGCTAAAAGAGCAGCCTTGAATTTGGAGATGATCTTGTCCATTACAGAATTAAGTTCCAGTGAAATCTAGTCAACTGAGGTAACCTATCTGAAGAAAGTAGAATTAAATCTCCCCTCAGGGTTTATTTACATTAACTGAGGTTTAACTAAATTTTATCTTTTATGTATAAATGTTTTAACTAAATATTACCTTGAATGATCAGATATGTAGTAATAAGTAGTTATTAGTTTGTGACCTTCTAGAAACTATTCTCACAATTTGTCTTTAAGTAGCCTGTTGACAGTAGATAGATTAGACTTGAAAGTGCTGTTTATAGGCTGCTTACAGGCGTTGTGGCATATAAATTCTTATACCTTTGCATGATAGTATTTACTTTCAGCTGAATCCTGTGGAGGGTATACTTGGCTCCATGCACAGTCATAAACAAAGTATTCAAGTAATTAAAAGTGTCGGCCTTGTGTCCTCACTGGAGATAGTCTGCCTGTCAGGGAATGCAGAACTAGAACAGGTAGTTGAGGCTGTGATTTTTCATGGTAAGCTATCCAAGTGGCAAATAAGAATGCATAAATAAATTATTTGATTGGCTGACAGTAAGAGCTCTCCAGATTAGCCAAGATCTATGCATATTTCTTTTTTTTTAAAATTATAAAGCTACAAAATTAAAAAAAATCTGTAAATTATAACACAGTGGTTACAGAGTTCATTTTCATTCTCTCCATTATATGTTACAACTCAGTTAATATTACTGTTAATATCATTTGTCCAATTAACACTCCTGCTTTTCAAATATAAATACAGTTAATAAACGAAGTCCACTGTCTCCTTTTTTGCTGATTCTGCAGGGAAATGCTTGTTTTAAAAAGATTCCATCACTGAACAAAGAGACTTGGTGTCTTTTCTTCCCCAAATAGACTTGCTTCAGCATTAAGATTTTACCAGCCATATCCTTCACATCCATTTCTCAAAGTCTGGTAGCATACATAGCTTCCAATTCTTTGCAGTTAACATTCTCGCAGTGGCAAATAAATATACGACTAATTACCCCATATTTTTAGACACATGGGCATCATTATAGTCCAGGAGAACCATCAGCTCAACATCTGTCTTTATAATATCCTTTATCCCCTTCTGAATCATGGTCTAGTACTTTTATTTTTGCAGAATTAAAATCCCACCACATACACAGATAGGATCCTCTATATTTCCGACATCTCCAACACAGTCCGGTATGGCTTGAAAACATTTTAGCTGACCTGCTTGGTGTATGGTACTAATCATCTATCTATTACTGTCAAACAGTTCCCCCTTATCTCTATTTTTTTTGTTAGCCCATATGCATTTTTGAAAATGCTAGCCATACCTCACCCAAGAGCTCCAGTTGCAGTTCTTTTTCCCAACTTTTTTGGAACATGTTTTTCCCAATTTCTTTCTCCTGCAGTAAGTTATAAATTTTGGAACCCTGAGTAACTATTTCTCTATTACCGTGAATGGCCTTCTTAAATTTGGATTTTGGCAGTTTTGTTAACAAATATTTTTCAAGTATTGTAATCTTGTTAAGTGCAGGGGTTCCTATCCTAGTACTAAAGTATTCCTAAGGGCTTATTTTACCCTTATCACAAAAATCTGTGGATCTTACAAAGCTAGCTCTGAACCATTCAGAAAATTCACCTGGGATGTTTGCTGAATCTAGAATCAAACTTAATACTGAGAATCTACCAATTCTCTTATTTTACCAATAAGTAATTAATACATATGTCTTAATATTGGTACCAATAATTGGTACATATTTGTATCAATAATTATATCACCACTTTTTTCCTTGTTGTCTACTTAACCATAACCAGAAATGCTGTGGAATACCTATTGTAGAAGCTGCAATATCCCACACTTTCAAAGTATCATCTACTCCAAATCACTCTAAAATAACCTTCAATAAAGAGGCATAATAATAATAATAATTCAGTATGTTGGGGGTGACAATTCATCGTTCTACTGTGACATATATAGACTGTTACTTCTTAATATTGGACCTAACTACATTTATTAAACATTCTCTGTGTGATAACTATTCTTTGTTGAGAGGTTGTATTTGAGTGAGCACAGAATAGAAGCAAGAATCTTGGAAGAATTTTCATTTTAGGAACTGCAATTCTGCCTAACTATGAAACAGCAAACTTAGACCACCATTTCAGTTCTTCCTCTGTTTTCAGTTGCAGCTGATTTGGATTGTATTTTAGAAGTTCTTCAACATTATGAACAACTAGCAGTAAAGCCCGTTGTGAAAGCAATACAACGAGATCTAGAAAGAGGCTCTGGGGGAGTGCTCTGGCTTTGGGCAAACAGTGTCAATTTGCTGTGGTGACCTCAGCAGGGTATAATGACAGAGTCCACTGTTTTCTCCAGAGGAACTGATCTCTGCTACCTGAAGAGCAGTTGTAATTGTGAGTGATCTGTAGCCCTCACCTGGAGATTGGCAGCAATTGTTACCCAGGACAAAGTGGCTGGTTTGGAGGGTGTAGTCTATGGCATTCTACCTGTCTGAGGTCCCACCCCTCTGCAAACCCCACCCTTTCCAGGCTCCACCCCTCAAATCCCCAGGAATTTGTCAGCATGTAGTTGGCAACCCCATCTCCTTCCCAGCTAACCATCAACCTACCATTATCTGCCCCTTTGCCTTCAGCTGACTTCTGCCCTCCCTTCTGCAGAGCAGTTGTAATTCTGAGTGCTCTCCAGCCCTCACCTGGAGATTGGCAACAATGGTTCCCTATGTGGGACTGACTGGTTTGGAGGGTGGAGTCTATGGGAGTGTACCTGTCTGAGGTCCCACCCCTCCTCAAACCTCACCCTCTTCAGGCTCCATCCCTCAAATCTCCAGGAATTTCCCATCTGGAGTTGGCAACCCTATCAGGACTGGCCCCAATGTGTTTTCTCCCAAAGGCCAAAGTAGGTGACAGGACCAAGCTTAGTTGCCTACCAACAGGCACTGAGGGGAATGTAGGGTTGCCAGCTCTAAGGAGGGAAATACCTGGAGGTTTGGGGGGTGGATTCTGTAGAGGGCAGCATTGGGCGGGGGGGGGCGGAAGGACTCAGCAGGTATAATGTCATAGGGTCTACCCTCCAAAGCATCCATTTTCTCCAGGGGAACTGATCTCTGTCATCTGGAGATCAATTGTAGCAGTGGGAGATCTCCAGGTCCCACCTGGAGATTGGCAACCCTAGGGGAAAGTCAGCTGCACAGCAGGGGGTTGAAGAGAATGGTTTGATGGCTGTTGGGCCAAGATTGGCAACAATAGTTCCCCAGGAGCCCCATCGTAAATGCACCAAACAATTCCTAAAGATTTTCCGAAACACTACTCTGTCGATAAATTGCAACAGTTTGAATTAGCACCAAAGCTTTAAGAGCTCTCCAGCTGTCACCTGGAGAGTGGCAACAGCTTGTCTGGAGTGTGGGCAGTATGGCATTGTATCTGTCTGAGGTCCCCCTCTTCCTCCTCAGACCCCACCCTCAGCAGGCTTCATCCCTAAAATATCCTGGAAGTTTCCAACCTGGAGTTGGCAACCCTATGTCCTTTCCTGGCAACCATCAGCCAACCTTTATCTGCCTGTCTGTCTTAAGTTTTACAACCCCCCCCCCCCACAGCCTCTGCCTAGGGAAAGGGCATCATTCTCCTCTCCCCTATGAGGTATGTTATGCAACTGAAAATTCCAACTGCCTTGCGGGGGGGGAGTTTGAGGTGTGGAATGGAGTGAAGTCCAATCTGCTTCCATATGCAAATGACCTTGGAACGCTGGGTGGGACTGCACAAAGCAGCCAGTCAACCCAGCCAGTGTCTTCTGAGTGGCAGTTCTTCTGGCCTAACACTAAAGGCGGGCATTTTAGAACGTTGGTCCCCACTATTCAATTATTATAAGGGAGAGATATTTAGACCCAAATATCTAATATCTTACAGAGCTATTTCTAATTTAGACTGTTCATCTATTTTATAACCAATTTAGTTCTGTTTATTCTGTACCCAGATACAAGACCAAATGCTTCTGAATTTTCAGCTAGACTTTTCAGTGATCTGCATAAAGAAGAGTTTTTGTTTGATTCTTCTGACCCTGATACCTTTGATATTTGAATCCTGCCTAATTTTTTGAGCTAGGCATTCAATATATATGTTATACAAAAGGGGGGAGGAACATCCTTTGTCTGACTCCCCATTTTATTTTTATCATCTCAGACACAGAACTATTTACAAGTACACAAGCTTTAGGAAACAGATGAAAGGACGATAGCCATATGAGAAAATTTGGATCTACTCCAAATTTTTTCATCACAGCCCACAGAAATTATTGACTGACTTTATTAAAAGCTTTTTCCACATCTACAAAATAGTAGACAATAGATGTATTTTGCCCTTTAATTTTATGCATCATACTCACTAATCGCTTGCTGTTCCAAACAAGTTTTTCTGCTCTTCATAAACTCAGTTTGATCAATGCTAAAACTGGGGAATTCATGGAAATTTGGGGGCGATGGCTGGAAAGGACTTCAGTTTCTCCTAGACTCTGTGATATACCATAGAGCCCACTCTCTGAAACTACCATTGTCTCCAGGGTAACTGAGTTCTGTAGACCAGAAATCAGTTCTAATTATGGGAGAACTCCAGGTCCCACCTGGAGTTTGCCAACCCTTGTAGCAGAACTTTCCACTGAAGTCCATTTCCCCCCATGTTTATTCATTTTATGTGACTGTGAATAAAAAGCCTGAAAAGTGCTGTTGAGGGCTTCTGAAAAGAGTGTGTAATTCCCCCATTAATGGTAGTCAGACATTTTCTCAACCAAGACATGGAAAGAAAATAGGTATAATCTTTGAGGGTGGTTACTGAAATAGAAGGTATCTCATCCTTAGAGTGCACTGGTAAATAAAAGAGACATATGTATTAAGCAAGAGAAATAACACAGAATGGAACAAAACAATGCAGTTGAAAGGAAAGATCTTAATAACCTGAAAAGTATGATACATATTACAAACCATCTTACTGGCTGTACATTCCTTCACACCACTGGCCAATAATTTGGGGACTTTTTCAGCAAACAAATTACTTTTATTTATTTCCTTAGTTCATTTGTAGCCTGCCTTTCTTGCTGAGATTCAAGGCATATTACATAGTTTAAGGCACTGTTATAATGGCAGTATAATACAATTTAAAATAATGTAAAGAAGGACAATATAGCACATAAAATGAGCACTGCACTAAAACCAGATTGCAAAATTAAGAATAATACACTCCAAACTGTATAGAGTATGCAGTGAACAATTCAGTTAGCTGCCTAAAATTTCACAACTATTGCAAACCTAATACCAATACAGAAGTACCCTCCTGATCAATCTGTTTTACACATTCTGCAAAATGATAATAGTGTGGGAGCCTTCCTGACATGCTTCCTCAAAAAGGATATTATAGCATTGGAAAAAGTGCAGAAAAGGGCAACTCTTTCTCTATAAAAAGGTTAAAGTGCTTGGGGCTCTTTAGCTGAGGGGTGATATGATCGAGGTTTATAAGATTATGCATGGGATAGAGCAGGTAGAGAAAGAAGTACTTTTCTCCCTTTCCCACAATACAAGAACTCAATGAAATTGCTGAGCAGTCGGGTTAGAATGGATAAAAGGAAGTACTTCTTCACCCAAAGAGTGATTAACACATGGAATTCACTGCCACAGGAGGTGGTGGCAGCTACAAGCATGGATGGCTCCAAGAGGGAATTAGATAAACATATGGAGCAGAGGTCCATCAGTGGCTATTAGCCACAAGGTATAGATAGAAACTCTCAGTCTGAGGCAAGTGATGCACCGAGTTCTTGGTGCTGGGGTAGGGCAACAGTGGGAGGGCTTCTAATGTCCTGGCCCCACTGCTGGACCTCCTTATGGCACCTGGTGTTTTTGGCCACTGTGTGACAGAGTGTTGGACTGGATGGGCCATTGGCCTGATCCAACATTGGTTTCTCTTATGTTCTTATGTCAGACTCATAACATTGGGTTATACTATGCCTGCATTAATTCCTGTAACTTGTCAGTATGACACATACTAGACAGACACAGGATAGATATTGCAAACTATAGACAGAGTAGGTCACATGTGCCAAGTGCTTCAACCAGTACTGATCTGCTGTAAAAAATATGACGTAGACAAGCCTTGGTATCAAGATACTAAATTCTAACCTACAAGGTGTTCATAGTTACTAAATCTGATCTAAATCATGTACTTTGAACACTATGAATAAAATAAATGAAATAAATACATAGGGCCTAAGGGGGAAAATCTTTATATTCCAAAAATGATTTTAAAAAAATGCATGCATCTAAGCAGTTGCTGTTTATAAATGTATATCAGAAGATTTTTAAACATTTCAGCTCTCACAAAGGAAATGTGCTCCAGGTCGAGTAGTGCACATCTGTAATCTTCCGGAAGGAAGCTGCACGGAGAATGATGTCATCAATCTTGGACTTCCATTTGGAAAAGTCACTAATTATATCCTGATGAAATCTACCAATCAGGTATTTTTGGTCTTTTAATTATAAGAAAAACATAAATATGTACAAGGTATTGTTGAGAACTGTGTATTCATAAAATGTAGTAGTTATTACAAAATGACTGTGCATAGTGAATTCATGATTGTCCTTTCAAAATAATGGTCTGTTCTTTTAAAAATAAAAATGAATCGAACACTTGCTAGCTTAATTGCCCATTTTGGTTTACTGTAGCTGAAGCGCCAACATATTTTACAAAAAAGAGACAACTTTTGTAGTATTACTTAGTACAGTCATGTTTATTGATCTCTGGTCATGCTGCTGTTGAATTTGTGATAAAGATTTTTCAAAAACAAAGCCCATAATCTTGCACATTTAGGCCCTGTTCACATGAGAGGGACGGATCGGGGCCGCAGCAAACGGGCGCGATCCCACAGCAACATCTGGGAATCGTGCTGCGTTCGTTCCCAGCCCGTTCCCAATCCGCTCCTCCTGGCCAAACCCCGCAGCAAAAAAGAACCACCTACCTAGGTGGTTCTTTCCGAAAGGCCGCATCACTGCCAGCCGTGGGATCGCCGGCACGTCTTTTCACTGGCGCATCCCCGGCCGTACTGCGCATGCTTGAGCATGCACAGTTTGGCAGCCTCCCCCTCCCAATCGTCTCCTTCTCCCCGGCATCCGATCGTGCCGGGGAGCAACGGCGCCGCGGCTCAGGAGATCGTGGGATCCCGCCGCGGCGTCTCTTTTTTGGTGCGGCTTTTAAAAGCTGCACTTTGGCCAGTGTTTTCCCTGCCGTGTGACAGGGGCCAATGATTGCAAACTGAAATGCCACACAGAAGATTAGCAGGCAGATGATATTATCCCTCAGTGGATTTAAAAAAATATATTATATGTGTATGTGCGCACCTGGAAGTCATGGAGACCTCTGGGGACTGACCCCTATTAGGGTCCTGGAGGATTTTCAGAGAGGTGGCTGAATAAAACCTGCCTCCACCTCCCATCCGCTGGCATTCCAAGGAGGTCCCCCATCCAAGTACTTGCCAGAGTTAAGCCTGCTTAGCTTCCAAGATCTGACAAGATTGGGCTTGCCTGGGCTACCCGGGTCAGGACACTCAGTGGATGTTCTTGTATGGGTTAGCACCTCCCATCTACTCTTAGATGTAGACTCTTCAGATGATGCCTTTTCTTTCAGAGGGTTTCTTCAGTTTAATATGGTATATTCTGACTGTCCTTGATATGTGTAATGATTGTTATTTTGTAGTGTTTGTTATGACTATTTTAATTGATTTTTATAAACTGCCCTGAACATGTGGAAAGCATGAGATATACATTATTTTAAAAATAAATATAACAGCTGTGTATGGAGGAGATTTTTAGCACATGTAGCTTCTCTCATCCTGCCTGACCCATTGAATCCCCTCTTTTAAATAACAGTTAAAGGTATTGGAGCTCTGTTCTCATCGGCACTTAAATTATACCAGATTTCATATCTTTTAATTAGCAGACATACGTGTCTATTAACTCATGACTAATGCATAAATACCCTAGTATACTAAAGATTTTGTTCCTGTTTTATTCTAAGAAGCCTGACTTTATTAAAATACTTTGAAATTATAACTTTTAATACACTACTCTGCTTTATGACATGATCTAAAATGCAATGACATCTGAAAACTGTTTCTATTTTATAAAGGCTTTTCTAGAAATGGCATACACGGAAGCAGCTCAGGCCATGGTACAGTTCTACAAAGAGAAACCTGCAGTGATTAATGATGAAAAGTTACTCATTAGGATGTCTAAAAGATACAAAGAACTTCAGCTGAAGGTATAGTATACTGGTTGTTCTGTCTTCCTGTGAATCTCAGTGCTATCCGTTAAATAGTCTTCATCTGTATTTCAAATAAGACTTTGTCAGTGTTTTCTACCTAATTGTTCCTGTAATCATGTATTTATGGATGTTATTGTATTGTTCACAGGAAGGAAATATTTCATGATCAGGTTGATAAAAACATCAAGCAGACAACGAATTATACTTCATGTCACTGATGAAGTGAGCTTAGACTCATGAAAGGTTATGTCACCTGATCCACAGTGTAACAATCCTATAAATTATAAAGGGCCATTATTTTCACCTTTAAAGGGAAGATGTGTTGCTAAATAGATGAGGGGAACTCTAATGGATGGTAGACCTGGCCTTTGGGCCTTAAAGGGGCATTATTTCCAATGGCCAAAGTGGCAGCCTGCTGTACTGCGGGTTGCCCCTCCCCTATGCAGGCAGCAGGCGTGATAAGGGAGGAGGGAGAGCCGTGCCAGCCATTGGAGATAATGCCCCTTTATAGTTTTAAGTGGCACTGTTTTCAATGGGAAGCAGACCTGACCTCCAGATTTGGATTGAAAATAATGGGTGGTAGACCTGGTCTACTGCCTGTTATTTAGAGTGCCCCTCAGCTGTTCATTGACAATCTGTTTTAAACTTCAAAAGGCTATCGTTTTCAGTGGCCTCTAAAGTTTGAAACCTAGGCTATCCAATAGAAAATAAAGGGTAAAGGGCAGATTCACCACAAAATAGCTGGGGCCCTTCCTCTCTCTCCCTCCTTCTGCTATGAGGTTGCCAGGTCCTGGTCCAGGGGGAAGTTTCCCCACTTTTGTGGGCCCCACCTGCAGATGCCCCCAAATGCAACATAATGACGTCTCCCAGAAGTGATATCATCATGTCACTGACGTCAGGGGGTGACACTCGATTTTGATTTTGATTTTTCGATTTTATTAATCACTTTCTCCACAAGTGGGCTCAAAGTGATTTACAGTTACACTTTTAGATAGGGGATAGGAAAGACAACATATAATTTATTTTTAATTGCACACGCCGTAACTGCACGGTGGAAACGTCTTCTGGCTTGGATCAGTCATGTCCCGAACGGCTGCGTCAACCAGCTTGATGACGTTGGGGCTTCAGGACCCGTATGTCGTATCGCCACACTGCCACTGCCTGGCCGGAGCATCCCACTGCAGGGATTTTAGTAGCTGAGTCGTTTCTTCCACCTTTCCGATCCTGGCGCAGGACGTGCCAACCGACAGCTAACACCTTCCCACAGGGGAGTTGGTGTGCCCACCCTCTCTAAGGAGTGGTTCCCATTTTATCTACTTGCCGAGGCTTTCGAATCGCTGGGTGGACGATGAGCTGGGGACAACAGGCTGGCTGCTCACACCAGCGCGGGGCTCGAACTGACACAGTTCGGATGTTAAGACAGTGGGATATACCCACTGTGCCATCGCTCCCCTTTTTGGGGTAAAATTGGGCCATAGAGTTTTGCCCAAAAACTAGAGTGTCACCCCCTGACATCAGCAACGTGATGACATCACTTCTGGCTGATGTTATTGTGGTGCGCGCACTTCATGCACACGCCATAAGATCCCAGAACGGACCCTAGAGCCCCCTGCCAGCAGTCAGCTAGGACCTGCCAACCCTACTCCGTTATAAGTTGTTCACTCTTTTTTATAGATAGTACAGATCAGTAGCCTTCAGCCTTTCTAGATTTGGGCCCTAACTTTAACCTTAAGTTGACAGCATTGGACACACTGAGCTTGCAAGTATGCTTCATGACGTTATGTTGCATTCATATGACAAAAAGAGAGGGGTAGATTCATGACCTCACCTGTGATAAGACCAGGGCCATGGTCGACAGATCTAGAGAGCTAGGAAAAGACAATATAAGCCTTGTACCAACAAGTGAAGTGACAGAGAAGTGAGAACTATGAGGAAATCTCCATCACTGAGTATCTCTGCCTCTAGTTCTGCTGTTCCTCTCAGTATGTGTGCAAAGAGAGGCAGGAGACATGGCACCCGCATTGTCTGCACATGTGCAGTAATAGCACATATTTTCAAAAAGAAGGGGGAGGATATAATACTGTATGGAATTTTATTTATGTCTCTAATGCCTGGAAGTCGCACACGGGTGGTGTTGGTGTTGGACATGTTTTATGAAATAAAATATTATTTTTTAAAAAAAGAAAGAAGAGGGGGGGGGAAATGGATGCTCTATTGAAGTAAATGAACCAGCAAGTGGGGCTCCATAATTCATTTGAAGAGTGAGACCTGTTTGTTGAGGTCCAGAAGATTTCACTGGTCCAGAAGATGTTACGCTGCAATATTTTCTCCTACATTGTTCTCCCACTTTTTCTCAGACCTTACTAGTAATTTTTAAAAACTTAATATGAAATTTCAGCACAAAGTTTTCCTGTATGACTGTTTTAAGCACTATTCAGGTTTCCCATGGCTAATGCCTCTTTAAATGTTATATTGCTTTTCTTCTCATTCCTTAACTCAGATGGTTCTCATACATTCAATAATCAATTGTAAATTAACTCGAGTGGTGTTTATTTAAGTACTGTTTTTTTACATACAGCTAGCTAAAGCCACCTCATCTTTTTATGTTTTCTTTTTAATTATCATTATTTTATAATTGCACTATTGACATCATGAATGATAACATAAACAATTATGTGTATTGACTTTGGCTGGCTACAAAGTGAAATAGATACTTTTGGAGTTTCTCTTCCTTTCCCAGCTAGAAGTGGGAAGAGTATGTGTCAAAGGGTAGGGTTCCCAGTTACTTTCAAAGGCACTTTTCTTCAGTGACCGAAAAATTAACTAGAGGAGACAGAGATCTGATCTCCTAAAATTTCTGTAAATATCAGCTCCCAGGGTAGATATGCCTGGGACCCTCAGGAGAGTTGGGGACAGGACAAAGGGCAGAAGTGATGCTGTACAATGCATGAGTGTTACGTCCAGGTGAAAACTCAGATGTGGTGTCAGTGTATCAGCTGACACTGTGGAAACCAACTGGATATAATGTCAGTGTGCTGAGCAACATCGTCCCCCTCATTTCTCCCACATGTTTGGATGCAAGAGCAGGTAGAAGGGCTGGACTGCCAGGAGATGGCCAACCTGAAATAGCCAAATGGCATGCTTGTGCCAGGGCAAGGAATTGATTTGGACTGGAATTGTAGTGCCAGCAAAATCTTCTTCCACTCCTCCCACCCCTGGTAGTACTATTTTTCCCTTTAGGGAAACAGGGACAGAAGGGAAGGGTTATAATCCTAGTCCAGATCATATGCCCTCCCCACTCTCATCTGCTCTTACAGAAATTTAAAGATCACACAGAGGTCTCCATTTCCTTTATGTAACTTCTAACCATGGGAGAATGTTCCTTTGAAATAGGCCACGCCTTTTCTCTTTACTTCAATTTGTAGGAAAGGAGAAACTCCAAAGTACTGATTTCTTTGCATTTGAATTCAACAGATTCTAGACAGTTGTTTCTTGTCTATAATTTTCGGCTCCCTCGCTTCATACATCAAGCCAAGTTAAAACAGTCTCCCAACCAAAGATAAAACCATTAAGGACTTCACTTTCATCCCTTAAAATCCTATTTTAAACATCTTCTGATTCTCCATGCTTAATTAAGTACTTCGTGTTCACTCATGATAATTGAATGGATTCTTCATCAGTTCCTTTTCTCTGTGAGAGGGGGAAGGAAATAATTATAATTTCATAATTGTGTAATTATGATAAAAATAAAATTGCATTAAAATATTCCAGATTTTTTAAAGACTATTTGTTGCAATGATAATGGGCTGGGTTATTTTAATTTTAAGAGTATTTTCAGGGAAGTCTTAAGAAGGTCTGCTCAGAAGTAAGTTCCAGTTTATTCCACAGGTTTTAGTTCCAGGATAGCGTTTCTAGGATTTTAATCTCTGGTTATGATTGTTTTGTTTGCCATACTTAGTTAAGGACTGTACAAGGACAGTACAAGCATGGCTTTAAATTATGAGTTTCCCTTAGATACCAGGCAATGGTCATACACAGCAATATCTTTTTCCATTAGAGATTAATACTGTTTCTGTGATCAAATACCATAGTTCCCTATCAGGAACTACTGATGAAAATTAATATTCATTAGCTTTGCTTAGCAGAGTACCCAAATGTTCAATGCAGCTGGGACAATATTTATTCACACTACATTTTCAAAATGTAAAATGTATTCCAAAAATCAGGTTCAGAGTGCTGTAATCTCTAATACAATTTTAAAGAAATTTAAGCACCAACATAGATTATTATAATTATTATTATTATTAATCTAGATTTATTATTTTTAACAAAGTAGATTTTTTATATTAAGAACAGAGAATTATAGAGTTCTACAGAAGTGGTGCAGATAATCTGAAATGTTCTATGACATGTCATTTCTTCACTTTAAATAGCTTCAAAATATTTAGTATGTTTCTAGTTATAAACATATGTATTTTTATTTGGCTTAGAAACCAGGTAAAAACGTAGCAGCAATAATCCAGGACATCCATTCTCAGAGGGAACGGGACATGTTCCGGGAGGCAGACAGGTAACTCGGACAATTACCAGTAGCTGCCCTGTTTTTGTGACTGAAGTTAAAAATAAGCTGCATTAATTCTCATGAACCATCTTAAAATATGCTACTGTGACTCTAAGACAAACAGCTGCTACTTTCACTTACATGGTTTGAAATCCACTTTTATTGCTGCTGATATTTCAAAGAAAAAGGTGAAATTGAACACCCCCAAAACCAGTTTTTGTTGACCTTTAATTCATTTTAAATTGTTCTCCTTTTTATGATCTACAGTCAGTACAGTAAATAGACTAGTGATGATTTCATTCTTTCCTGTATGTTATATATTTAGTTTTATGCCTCCCAAGAAGCTCAGAGTGGTGTACATCTCCCCCATTTATCTTCACAAGTCTGTGAGGTAAATTAGACTAAAAGGGTGGCCCAAGATCACCTAGTAAGGTTCATAGCAGAATGGGGATTAGAGCCCCACTCTCCTTGCATCTATTTATTTTCATTTATTTAGTAAATTGGTGAAATTTCTTTTGACCAAAACAGATTTCCAAGGTGGTTTATGGTATACAGTAAAAAGGAAATAACATAAATAAAAAAAGCAAAGCTACTTTCCCAGCAATGTCAACCATAAAATATTAATATCCACAAACAATCTTAATCTAAATCAAAGGCCCTCTGGAACTAATAGAAAATAGAAGCCTTCAGGCCACAGCAGTTGAACCTTATTTTATACGCTGCAGTGTTTCTTTGGGCATTGGTGTGTTGATGGTTGAACAGAAGAGTGGACAATTTGAACAAATAACATCCATTCACTTGTATACATGACCACAGTTTGGCTGTGTAAATACAGATAATCAGCCTTACTGTTATTTATAATCACCATAATAGCTACAATTATGGAATGATACTTCATCTGCTTGGTTTGTCCTTGGTCTTGAACATGCATTTGAGGATTTTTTTCTGTCCTGATACTAATACAGATTAAGAGATCCTCCTTTTTTGGTTGTGTGTTTATGAATGCATAAATATGTGTACATGGTACAAAGCTATGTGTAATATATGTGTGTTTTAAAGCAACATTTTTAATACTGTTAGAATATTGGTGTAAGCCCTTGTCAGCAGTAAGGCTGGGAGAATGAAAGCGCATGGGACAGAACAGGATCACCATGGCAGACTCTGGTCATGACTTATAAGTGGTTGGAAGAGAGCCTATGTACATGCAGTTGTATGCACATAGGATATGTTCTGATCTTCTATCAAATGCATATAGGTAGTGATTGAGTTTGCTACTACAGTCTGACTTCCCCCACTCTCTTTCACTCTCTCTACATGCTATGTAATCTGTAAAGGACTGCACATTTGTGACACATGGTACTTATAGAGGGATATAGAAAAAAAATGCTTTTATGACACTTTATAGAGCTTGCAAGCCACAGCCTGCTTTCTCTTCCAGCTGTAGATATGGTCCTGAAAGGCCTCGATCTCGCAGCCCAATAAGCCGTTCTCTTTCTCCAAGATCACACACTCCAAGCTTTACTTCCTGCAGTTCACCCCATAGTCCTCTGAGCTCAAACCGAACAGACTGGGGAAATGGAAGAGAGCCATGGGATCAATCTCCATATTCCAGAAGGGAGGAAGAAAGAGATGTAATACCCTGGAGAGAAAATGGGGAAGAGAAAAGAGATAGAACTGACACGTGGGTGCATGAGAGAAAACAACATTATCTACGACATATGGATAAACTAGACTTGGAAGAACAAGCTGAAGCAGCTAGAGGGCACAGAGAAAAATACTTACAAGGGGGGTCACCCAGTACAAAAGGAACCCACTCTTTGCCTGGATATAAGAGCAGAGACGAAAACTATTACAGAAAACCAAGTAAGCAAAAATCTGATAAGTATCAAAAGCAAACACTGGATACAACTTCAAAGTCTAAAAGAAAGGAAGAAGCAAGATCAAGAGAACACAAACATTCTCACTGTGAAGATCCAGTAAAGGGAGGAACACCAGAAGCAAAGCCCAATAAGATGCCTGACTGTCTCAAGCCAAGAGAAGAATTCAAAGAACTTGATAAAGAACTAGAAGAAGAGGTACCCAGTGCAGCTCAAAAAGCTGATGTGGAGAAAGAAACAGAAACAGAGAATGAGGTAATGAGTAATTTTAGTTGCTGTTGAGAACACAATACTAGGATAGTCATTTTGCCTTAACTTATTGTAGCCTAATAAAACCAAGTGACCTCTTTTCTTTATAAAAGCATTTCGGCTATTTTTGCAGAATGAGCTAGTGTGCAGACTAAATTTAGTTCAGTGTCTCTCCTCCTCCTGTATATTAAAGGCCTACCTTTAATATACAAATATACCTTTAATATACACATTTTTATTTCTATGAATTGTGAAGAATATTTATCCTGTGTTGCACACACACTCCAATAACAGTACAGATGAGTCATCCTAGTTTTGCTACTTAATGGTGGTGCTCCTTATGTAAGTTGCTATTTTGTCACTCTGTCAATGAACATCTTCACTGGAACTTCCCACTGAAGAATTAGTGAGAAGCAGTTTATGGGTTAATTCTGGTTTGAAATCAGGAGGAAATATTGGTAAGTAGTCACCAGGATCATCACGCTTAAGTCTGCAGCAGAATAAAATGGAAAAGGGGAACCATGGCAAACATACTTTAACTACACAGTTAGCATTGCCAATCTCCAGATGAGGCCTGGAGATTTCCCAGAGTTATAACTGATCTCCTGATGACAGAGATCAGTTTCCCTAGAGAAAATGGCTGCTTTGGAAACCCTGCCCTTCCCAGGCTCCATCTGCAAAATCTCCAGGAATTTCCCAGTCCAGAGCTGGCAACCCTACGGACAATTCAGATACATATTCAAAGTGCTAGTTATCATTACATGGGATATACATTTGGATACACGTTAGATATACCATACATATATAGTGCTAATTTTGGTGCTAATTTTATTCCTGACCTTAATGGTTTATTGTTTATTAATGGTTTTATTGTTAATTTTGTTTTGTATTTTAGTAGTAGATTCTTTCTTATTTATTTGCTTCTGTAAGATGTCCTGATGTCAGTTTTACCAAGAATATAAGGGAATTTTAGCAGCCACTGGGGCATTAGCAACTTCAAGTCTGTATCTTCTGATAGCTGTATATATGTGTGTGTGTGCGTGTGTGTGCATATGTCTCTCTCTCTCTCTCTCTCTCTCCCTCTCTCCCTCTCTGAGAGGCTTCATTCAGGTATCACTGACATGGATGAGAATGAGTCACAAGATCCTAAGAATTGCCCATTCTCTGTTTCTTCTCTAAAAGTGTGGCACAGAAATTAAAGGTTTTCTGATTCAAAAACAACCACAGTTTATTATGACATGCAAGTCAGATAAAACAACAGCTTTTGGGGGGAGGGGGGTTATTTTGCCTTTAAATTACCATTGTTAGCTAGGATTAAACTGTGATTTAGACTCTGTTTTGGAGGTAAGAGAACACATCAGTTATTCACTTCACCTGATTTATATTACACAACAAATGGCGGTTAGTTCCAATTCTAGCTGTGTACCGGGGGGGGGGGGTGGGGACTTATACCCCAAGAATTCTCTGGTTCACTGTCCTCATTAACAGTCTGAAGTTTTTTTCAGTGTCTGAATGCAGCAAAATTGCAAAGACAGGATGAAGCCATTCTCAATCATGTTTGAGAAAAGCCCTGTGAATTCACTTTTTTATGTTACACCTGTCTTTTCTGATAGACAGTTTCTCTTTTAGGTTGAAAAAGAAGATTCTGTTACAGAGAACATCCTGTTTCCTACAAAGAAGCAGATGAAAGAAATAGAAGGTTCTATGGAATGCTCAGGAAAAGAGAAAGTGAGTTTATGTATTTAATAGAGGATGATCTCTATTATAGAATTTTTTTTTTGTTTGCTCGTTGGAAAAATTACTGCCCAACAGTAAAAGTGACATACATTCAAAAATACCGAAATACGTCCCAGAATTAAATGAATACGATCAATAACACAGAGCCTGAATATGTGGTACAAAATCAGCAAGAAGACCACATATTAGAAGTCGCTACATTTATATATTTTTTATTTATTTAATTAATTAATTTCTACCCCGCCCTTCCCGCTGTAGCAGGCTCAGGGTGGCTTAAATAGGATATTATATAGCTAAAACAAATTTTAGATAAAATCATAACAATCTCTTCTCTCCTTATATATAATTGAGTTTGAACATTCTATATGAACATTCTAAATTTCACCTCCTTAGTGTTAGGCCGGAAAAACTGCCGCTCAGAATACACTGGCTGTGTTGACTGGCTGCTTTGTGCAGTCCCGCCCAGCTTTCCAAGGTCATTTGCATATGGAAGCTGATTGGACCTTACTCCATTCCATACCTCAAACTAACACCCCCCCCCCGCAAGGCAGTTGGAATTTTCAGTTGGGAGAGGAGAATGATGTCAGCTGCTCCCTAGGCAGAGGCTGTGGGGGGGGGTTGTAAAACTTAAGACACACAGGCAGATAAAGGACATAGGGTTGCCAACTCAAGGTTGGAAACTTCCAGGGTATTTTAGGGATGAAGCCTGCTGAGGGTGGGAACTGAGGAGGAGGAGGAAGAGGGGGACCTCAGACAGATACAATGCCATACTCCCC
>NW_015174873.1:54603-54755 GCF_001447785.1 Gekko japonicus | reverse complement strand
ACTTTGGCCTTTGGGAGAAAACGCATTGGGTCAAGTCCTGATGGGGTTGCCAACCCCAGATGGGAAATTCCTGGAGATTTGAGGGATGGAGCCTGAAGAGGGTGAGGTTTGAGGAGGGGTGGGACCTCAGGTACACTGCCATAGACTCCACC
>NW_015174873.1:45082-53522 GCF_001447785.1 Gekko japonicus | reverse complement strand
GCAGAAGCCTCCGGTCGCCCGCTCCCTTCCCCTCCCCCACCACCCACTCCTGGGCCGGCAACTGGAGGCCGGGTCCCTTCCCCCCCACTCACTCCAGGGCTGGCAACAGGATGCAGAGGCCTCCGGCCGCCGCCACCGTTCCCCCACCCACCCCCCTCCCACACTCACCCACTACTGTTTAGCTTACCACCATCCAGCCTATGCATTCGTTACAGACCACATCTTTCTAGATCCCGTTGTATCAGTTTCACAACGGGCTTTTCTGCTAGTATAAGTATAAAACATTACAAAGTGCTAGTGCATGAACAGCGTCCAACAAACAGGCAGTCAGTTCCCATCGTAGTCTGGGTTATCTTGGCTGTTAATAATAGTGTTGATGTTGATATTAATATTGATATTAATATTAGGGCCAGGGCCTCAGTTGTATGGTGCGGCTCCCTAGTCGAAGGCCTGGTGGAAGAGCCCTGTCTTGCAGGCCCTGCGGAATTGTAAAAGGTCCTACAGGGCCATGATGTTTTCCAGGAGCTCATTCCACCAGTACGGAGCCACCACTGAGAAGGCCCTGGCCCTCATTGCAGCCAGCCTGGCTTCTCTGGGCCCGGCAGGGCCACACAGTTTTGGGACCCCGATTTTAGAGCTCTCTGGGGAACATGGGAAAAGGCGGTCCCTTAGGCACGCAGGTCCCTGACCATATAGGGCTTTCATGGTAAGAACCAGCAAATTGAACTGAATTCGGTATGCTATAGGCAGCCATGCAGTGCTTTTAGCGCAGGTTGGATGTGCTCCTGCATAGGGAGGCCCAACAACCACCTGGCTGCCGCATTCTGCACCAGCTGCAGCTTCTGGATTTGGGACAAGGGCAGCCCCATGTAGAGAGCATTACAGTAATCCAGTCTCGAGGTGACCATTACATGGATCACTGCTGCCAGGTCATTGCGTTTGAGGAAGGGAACCAGATGCCCAATCAGCTGAAGATGATAGAAGGCTGACTTCACAGTGGCTGCTACCTGGGCCCCATTGAAGGTCGAAAGTGGGATCCCTACCTTTGGGCCACTCCAACTCAGGCACAGAACCTCCATCTTCGTCGGATTCAATTTCAGTTGACTCAGTCTAAGCCAACCAGCTGCTGATTTATTTTGTAAGGAAAGTTTATCTGTTTTCTGAAATATAGCAATAAAGTAACCAGGGGTTCTTCTCTGGTTATGGAATTCCACATTCAAAAAAGCTATGCCTACACGCCATCAGACCTTATTTCAGAAAAACTCCTTATTGTCAGATATGGAGGAACACAAACTAAGGCACTCCAGTAGCTCTGCATGATCCAGGTTGTTTAGGGTTTTAAAAGTAATTACTAGCATATTTAGTTAGTCCTAGAAGGAAATGCAATGAATGTATTTTTCAGTAAAATGTTATATCCCTATTAAAGGGAATTTCTAAGCATCTTCTGGAGAAAATTATCCCATCTTGTCCTTTGCTCCTCTGGGCAGATCCTCAGACTCTTTTTTTAGTTGCTCTTTACACACAGATTGCACTGAATGCGTAATACTTGGCACAAGCAATAAAAAATTAGACATCCTTGAGAATATGAGAGGGCTTTGTAAATCACACCCAAAGATAGAACAGCTCTTCACTTTTGAACAGAAGCAAAACAAAGACATTTTAAGGAAAACTTTATTGAAATAGTACGTCAAATTTTTAGTTTAAAGATTTGCTTTGAAGTATTTCTGATTAATTAAATAACTTCTCCCATTCCAACTCTGAAGAAACATACACCAATGTCCTTGGAAGTTTTCCAGTATCATATCTTTAGGGTCATGAGCTGATCCTCAGATGTGAACACACTCTCAATGTCTGTAGCGGCAAGAAACTGATCTCCTGAGTGAGAACACAGTATCTGTCCTTAGTGCCTTTCGAGGACACTAAGAGGAAAAACTCAGTTGACCAACAGGAGAGAAACAAATAGGTTGAGCTTTTATATTTATATTGGGATTTTAAAAGCAAATGTGCGCTACACATGGCACTTTGAACAGCTGCAAAAACAAATTCTCAGAGAAAAGGTTGCTCAGTCATAATGTGCTGCTGGAAAGCTTCTTGAATAGGATAACATTTTAATATTAATTGTCTAATAATCCCTAGCATCTCTGCCAGTTTGTGAGCATTATGGGCAAAAGATGAGACTCACAACTGTAAGGACTCCCCATCAAGGTGATACTCTGTGACTAGTTCATGGAGAAAGGTCAGTGCTGCTTATGAAGATGACAGGTGTTTCTGGGCTGAAGAGTTGCTTCCTAAAGGCCTGATAATAGGAAAGGAATATTCTTAACTGTTTACTGACCAGTTTTAAACATACTGCACCAGTTTCTTAGGATGGCAGATACCTAAGGTGGCAGGACAGTACAACAGTTACAGTATAATAAGAAGATAGGTGAGTATTTGTACATTAGAGATGCTGCCAAATTTCCCATCCCTGAATATTTGACTCAGAAGTACCTGCTTGATTTTTCTTCTCCCTTTTGTGAACTGGAGCTGTGTCATGCCATTTTCAGTTTCTTCATGCTAGTTTTCTTGTTAAAATGACTATGATAAGTTTTGATGGTCTTTTCACATCAGTTACATATAAATGGCTATTAAATAGTATAAAAGAAACAAATGAATGAGAAACATCAATATCATAAATGCACAGAACATCAAGGCTCATAACAAGAACTCATGAAAACAACAAGAAGGGAAAACTTTATTTAAATGTTTTTCTCCTACACTGTGGGTCTCAAAAAGCTTCTACAGTGAAGTCCACAAATTACAGTTCAGAACACAGACACAGCAAACAGTTTATTATTGCCCACAACTTAACTTTTTATTACTAAGAGTCAATTATCAGGAAAAACAGGTATCAGCCTTTTCCCAAGACAGAAATTCCTATGGAGCCATGAGCACAGGGGAGGATGAGGATGAGCAGCTAGTCTTTCTCAGCCTTGGATGGAATACGCTCTGTTCCCTGGAAGTAGCAGCAGAGTCCTAGGCAGAAGTTCATATAGTGCCCCAGACAAGAGCAGGGCTGACTTCAGGTCTTTCTCACCTTTCCCCCTGGAAGCAGGCATAGTTGTCTCTCCAAGACAGATATGGATATTGGAAAATATCGCCAATGTATTGTAAAACAGACACATATATACCTACAAGTCAAATGATTAAAATTTTTGTGGACAGAAATTTAATAAATACTAGTGCCGCAATTCTGCACAAATTTATGTGTGTAAAAATTGCCTTTAGTAGGATTATAGCATAATTCTGGCTAGTAAAAAAGAATTGCTTATTTCCCTTACAAATATATTAAAAGCGTTGTTATCCAGTACTCATAGACAATGGGGTTACCAGTTAATCAAATGTACTAGATATTCAAGCTTTTTGCTTTGCTGCACCCTCTACCTAGAGGAATCTGCAGCAACCAAATTCCATTCCATTGGGAACACCATGGTGATAGCCCCCCCATGCCTGGCAAGACCTGTCCTCTTCTCCTCAAGTCATGGAGCTGTCCTAGGCAGCAGGCAGACAAGCAGGAGCCCTCTAGCACAGCTGGCTTCTAACAGTCTGAGATGGGCTGATGGAGAAGGAGGCACCTAAGGATGACAAGAACAGCTGGAGGCATCAGTCCGGATAGGTGGGAATAGAATCTGCATGCACCAAAGTATGTATGTTGGTGGAGAGGCAAAGGGTTTGCCCTCTGGGTGGTGCTGGTAAAGTAATTATTGTGGATAATAGAGTGCTTGATGACACCGTTTTATTGTATTGATGATATCCATTTATTGACATCTTTTCAATGGGATTTATCTCTTTGTTTCAGGAACAGGACTGGGAGAGCGGAAGTGAGATGGAAGCTGAGACATGGTACCCAACTAACATGGAAGAACTAGTAACGGTAGATGAAGTGGGAGAAGACGATCTTATAATGGAACCTGATATAACTGAACTTGAAGAAATAGTCACAGTTGGTCCCAAACACCAAGAATGTTCAGAAAGTGGTCCTTTAGCTGCAGTGGAGATGATAGTTGAGCACAGCTTATTAAATAAAAGTGAAGAGAAATCTAATGTGGTAGAAGCAAGCTTTGGGCCAGCAGAGGAAACTCCAGGGATTCTCAGTGGCTTAAAGGGTGATGATGCAGTTACTAAAGCATTACATCTAAATTTGGACACTGAGCAGAAGCCAGCTGAATTGCATGAAGGCAGACTTCTTAGCGATTCTGATTGCCATGATACGAAAAGAAAAATAAATGAAAGCACTGACGTTCACTTAAACCTGGAAAAACCTTGCATAACTTCTGATCCTCCAAAAGAAGAACTCCTACTACAGCAGAGTGACACATTCATAAACGATCATAAAGAGATGGAATCCCTAGAAAACGAGAGTAGGAAAGCTGTGGAAAAGCTGGTCAAAAACTCCCAGGAGGAAACAAGCTGTGGAAACCAGGAGCATCAAAACACTCAGGGTAACGATACTTTCCTCTCTGTCTTGTTGTTATAATAGGTTTGTTTTAGTTTTATATCCATGCAATATGTATTCAATTTTTAATATGTTATTAGCAAAAATAAACATTGCTCAAAACATTATAATTTTCCTAGGAAGAAACTCACTGGGAAACCAGCACTGCCAAATTTAAGCCATTTAAGGCTCTTATTCGAATAATGTCAAGGAAATAAGATCTAGTAAGCTTTCTGGAAGAGACATCTGTTATTATGGTCACTTCTGGGTCATACAAGTTGAACTGAACTGTTTGAATACTCAGCTTGCATTACTTAGAATTGTTAAGGAGAACAACAGGTCAACAACAAAGTGTTTTATGTCTGGCTCTTGCTTGTTCAGAGTATATAAAAACATATTCCTTAGATGTTTTTGCAAAACCCTATTTGCAATTAAATGGCTTTTTGGTGTGTTAGATCTCACTTTTCATGTTAGTGCAGAATTTTATATGTTGTATATACCATGTTCCATCAATAGATCTCATTCTTAAGAAGGCCAAATCTGTGGATGCTTAAATCCAGAGACTGGAGCCATTAATAGACAAGACAGCTTTTTCTATAAACCAGAGAAAAGCCCCAGGTTTGCAGAAATATCTGAAATCTAAATAAATAAATAAAAACATAAGAGAAGCCAATGTTGGATCTGGCCAATGGCCCATCCAGTCCAACACTCTGTCACACAGTGGCCAAAAATACCAGGTGCCATCAGGAGGTCCAGCAGTGGGGCCAGGACACTAGAAGCCCTCCCACTGTTGCCCCCTCCCAAGCATCAAGAATACAGTGTATCACTTGCCCCAGACTGAGAGTTCCTATCTATACCATGTGGCTAATAGCCACTGATGGACCTCTGCTCCATATGTTTATCTAATTCCCTCTTGAAGCCGTCCATGCTTGTAGCTGCCACCACCTCCTGTGGCAGTGAATTCCATGTGTTAATCACTCTTTGGGTGAAGAAGTACTCCCTTTTATCTGTTCTAACCCGACTGCTCAGCAATTTCATTGAGTGCCCACGAGTTCTTGTATTCTGAGAAAGGGAGAAAAGTCAATCAGTCAAAGTTTATTTAATGGCTTTTGCCAGCTTATAATACAGAGAATAAAACCAAGAACACAAAATAAAAATAAGTTAAAAAGGTGTCATATAAAACAATCTTGCAGAGTTAGGATATATGAATTATGGGGTAAGATTAATCTTCTCTCTACGTATTGCAAGACAGGTCACATCATGCCAACCATGATACAGGGAGAAAGTACTTCTTTCTCTACCTGTTTATCCAATGCATAATCCTATAAACTTCGATCATGTCACCCCTCATCTTGATATATTGGGGGCTTAACCTCCCCCATAATAGAAACAGTACCTATAGCTTTAAGAAAGGAATGCCTCAATGGCCATTGTGGGAGGTTTCTAGGCAACCTCAACAGTCCTTCTTTGGCTTCTGCCAGTGAAAGGCAAGAAAATTGGGGGGGGGGCCTTTTCTAGGGCTGTTTTGGCCTTTGAGGGAGAATGGAGTGGGGGCAGGCTCCCCAGCAACTATCAGGAGACTTTCTACCATCCTACTTGCATGACTCACCTAGGCCTGGCTGCTTGCTACTGTTCAACAGCAGCCACCCCACAAAAGCCACTGTGGTGTAATGGTTAGAATTTCAGAACAGGATCTGGATGATCCAGGTTTGAATCACCAGTCTGTCGTGGAAGCTCACTGTGTGACCTTGGGCTAGTTACACATTCTCAGCCTGACCTACCTTATAGGGTTGTTATGAGGATAAAATGGAGAACAGAATAATGATGTAAGCTGTTTTGGGTCCCCATTGAGGGGAATGATGGGGTATAATGAAGTAAATAAGTATAGCTGAACATGGGAAACAAATAAAAGGTAGGTTGGTTGGTGGGAAAGAATGAAAGAACCAGGGAGAGGGGAGGACATGGGGATTGCCAGGAGGAAGGAAGAAAAAAATAGTGAGGGGCGGGAGGATATAAGGGAAAGTAAGGTGCTCCGCCCAAGTCTTTGCAGGTTACCCACCATGCAATTGATCCCAGAGACCAGCACTGTGCAACTGGGTCATAGTTTTCCTGGGCAGAGGCTGCCAGGGGGAAGGAAAGATGAAGACAGGACAGATAAAGATAGGTGGGCTGGTGGGTGGGAAGATGAGAAGGAAGCAGGAAAAGGAGATACTATATTAATTTTGCTGTAGACATCTGTGGCATGGTGCATCTTGGTTCTTCCTGCATGTGGCCTAGCAGTTGAAACATACTGGCCAATCACAACTCACCATAGAAGGTACACATATATATTTTGGCATCACACATCATAGTTACATATAGGCAGGCCCATATGCACAGGCCCACAAGTGCCCGGCACCCCCAACAACAACAACAACCCGGCACCCTTCCCAAACAGCCATGCGCTCCTTCTCCTTCTTCACTTCCCAACCCCCCCAACTCAGTTCAGCAAGGGGCTCCTCGTACTTGGCAACGCTGTCACATGATGCTGGCACTGCTCGCTCTGCAAGGCTCCTTTGGCTAGTGGGGTAACTGAGAGGGCAGGAAGGGATGGAGGGAAAGGTCAGGGAGAGGAGGGGTGCACGCAAAAGAGGCTCACTCAGCCAGACAGACAGACCAGCTGCTTGCTGCTTCTGAACTCCAGTTGCCTTCAATCAGGTGACTGCCTGTTCCTCTTCGATCAGGGGAGGTGACATGGCAAGGGAAAGGAGGCTAAGAAGATGATGGCTAGCTAGTGCAGGATGCTGGCAAGGCAAGGCAACCATCCAGGGTGCTGCTGCTGCTGCCACAGGGGAAAAGACTCAGAGGATCACCTGCTGTTGATCCTGCAAGCACCGGGCTCCGAAGGGTGGGGGAGAAAGGTGAGCGCCAAGCCCGCCCCCATGCAACCTGCTCCGGAGGCAGGAAGGAGAGCAGCACTTGGAACAACACACACCCACCTACGCTCTGCAGAGGAGCCCAGCTGGTCTCCAGTGGCAGAGCCCCTCCCCTCTCCAAACCCCACCTTGCACCTTGGTGCACCCCCAACAAAACTTTCTGGGTACAGGGCTGCATATAGGATACATACAAGTTACTCTAAGGAGTGTGCGCCTTAGAAAAATAAAAACAGATACATTCCTTGGTACTTCTGGTATTCCTTGGAATTTTCTTCACAATGCTTATTTGGGAATAATTTCAGTGTTAAAGGGATTTTACTAGGCCAAACAGTGCTTTATTGACATCTGTGTATGTGCAACATCTCCCCTAAAGCATTTCACCTATTAAACATGGTTATTAAAAATATTTCCCTTGTTCATTGTTCAGGTTATCATCCTCTCACATTTGACTACTTTTCCAACCTTCTAAGAAAGGACAAAGTAATGTGAAAGGCAAATACTGAAACTTTTGAGGGCAGGAAAGGTCTCTAAGTGAATTCACACACATGACAAAGTCCTCATATCCCACATGTTCTCCCATAACTGTTGTGTCCATCTGGATATGTGTCCATGTCTCCACACCCTCTGGTTATTGTCCCTATATCTGCTATGTACAAGTGTTCACCTTGTTATTTTGGATATCCATATCTGCAGAGTAACAAAGCTTGCATGATGGAGTGTCAACCTCTACAGCTGTTTTCACGTTGAAATCCAGTTAGCAGCCCTGTTGGCCACTAGTTGGTACTATTAGCATCTTTTGAATTTTCTGCAGATGTTGTGGAGATTTTTTAAAATAATAAATGAAGAATTCACCTATTTGTATTACTGGATAAACAAAAATGTACAAAATCACTCATTTCTATATATTTCACATTTATTCACAAAAATATACAATCATGATGCAGACATCAAAAGAAAAGTGACTTGAAAAAATTCTGGGGAAGTGATGCACTTTTTTTTCTGAAAGGACCCCCCCCCCCCCCCGCCATTTTTTTTTTGATAAAGAGGGGAG
>NW_015174873.1:31889-44884 GCF_001447785.1 Gekko japonicus | reverse complement strand
ATTCACTGTATATATATATATATATATATATGAATGAGTGATTTTTTTAAAAATAAGGATTTATTCATTCAGAATGTATAGCATAAGAAGTCTGATGACTTCGTTTTTATTTCCCCTCCGTTGGAAACACTGGGATATTTTAAACACCCCAAAAAAACCCTATGAAAAATTTAAATACACACACACACACACACAAATGCAGTTTGTAGCTATTGCTTACTTTAGTATTGGATATATTTGCAATTTTGCTTGTAGAAAACGAAGGGCTTTTTAAATTCCACACATGTATGTCAGTTAACACAATTTATATGTGTTAACTAAATTATATATGATGTGTTTCATGTTAAATCAAGACATTGGGTTTAGGTTTGATAGGAAAGTAAGTATTGCATATATTTAAGTTGTCTCCTAAAAACAAGTTTTCCCCCATGGTTTCAAAATGTTCTGGTTCATGCCTAAAGATGTAAAATTTCTAGAAAATAAGTGTTGGGCCATTCTGTGGAATTTTTTAAAGTGTAAAAAATGGATGTGCATATTAAGGTCAATTCATATGATGTTAAAGATGTTCATAAATTCATATATTTGTGCATATGCATATTAGTTGCTAAAAATTAAGCATTGTAAGCATTCCATAAGATGCAGCTCTAGACAGGAGTGTTCATGGATGCCACCTCGTGGTGAGATTGTGGGAAACAATTTGCAAGGTACTCAGTTCAGAGGAAGTAAAGAGCATGTTCAAAAGTTAAAGGAATGCCATGATATATAATGAGTGAGGGATCACCACAGTGGACATCTACAGCAGAGGCATGTCAGGGCAGAGATCTGAGATGATGAGGAGAATCACAAATGCGATTAAGAATTCACACATCTTACATGTACAAATGAATACAAATTGTATGAGACAAAAGAACAAAATTTTGAATCCAGTGGCACCTTTAACACCAACAATGTTTAAATTCTGGTAACTACAATAATTTATTTCTGTTCATATGACCCAAAGGCTCAAGTGTACTTAAGCAGATTAGAAGTGCACATCAATCAATTAGTTATACATAAAATTTCCAAATTATACAAACTGTAATAAAAAATAAAGTTTAGAACTGTAAAACATTTCAATTGGTTCCAACATGGAATTTAAAAGGAATTTGGATCTAAATTTAACAGTTGTCAATCCAGGAGACTAAATAAAACTTCTCATTTATAACTATTATTTACATTTCAATACTATTATAATTGCCAAGTATTTTGCTACTGGGACAGTAATTTTAGAGTTGATATCATGATGCATGCATGGATACAAAAGCTTATGTTGTTGTTCAGTTGCAGAGTTGAGTCCAACTCTTCCCGACCCCATGGACCACATCACGCCAGGCCCTCCTGTCTTCCACCATCCTCCGGAGTTTGCTCAATTTCATGTTCCTTGCATCGATAACACTGTCTAACCATCTCATCCTTTGCTGTCCCCTTCTTCTTTTACCTTCTTTTACAAAAGCTTATACACAGACAAACTTTGTTGGTCTTAAAGATGCAACTGGACTCAAACTTTGTTCTATTGCTTCACACCAACATGGTTACCCACCTGAATCTGTATGAGACAATGTAGAGGAATGTTTTTACAGACAATTAGTAATAAACATGATAAATAACCTAATCTAGAAAATATCTTGAGTTAAGATTATACGCATTTCTTCATGTCGCCAACACTGCTTTGTATTCAGTATGTTCCTTTGCTTCCAAAGCAAACTGTAGGAATCAGGAAGTGAAAACTCCTGACTTCCCAGAGGGAGAATCAAGAAGAACACATTTTTCACCATCATGGGAACAAGAAGATGTATTTACAGAGCTCAGCATCCCACTAGGTATGTATGCTTACAAGGGATCCAACCTTTTTGTAATAACTTGTCTAGCAGTACAGTGTCTCTTTCAGAATACTTAGAGGACTTACCAGTTCCTCAGAACTATATTGACTACATCAAAACTAAGGACCCCTCAGGACTGGAAAATCACAGGTGTCTGGTTACAGGCATGCCAAAAAGTTGATGTGCTCCAATTAAAAGACAGACAGAGAGAGCAGTGTAACTGGGATAAGGTGTAACTTTTTGAGGAAGACTTGGCTGTGCTGTGGAATGGGAATTGGATAGTGACCGTACAACTGAGGGAGGGAAGGCAGCATGGCATAGCCAAATCTCATCATACTGCAGAAGCTAAGTAGGGTTGTTTCTTGGAAGGGAGACCACCAAGGAAGACTCTGCAGAGGAAGGCAATGGCAAACCACTGCTGCTTCTCATTTGCCTCGAAATCCCCTTGCTGGGGTTACCATAAGTTGACTGTGATTTATTGGCACTTTATATACACACAACGCAACTAATGAGAGTTAGGATTTTGCTTTGTGGACAGTCTGAGGTCAGTTTATGAAGATTTTGAAGATTTGTAGGATGATATTTTTCTTACCATTGCCACTGATGAGAGCTATGTTGGTTAATGGAATTTTCTCTTATATTTTCATCACGCCTTCAGGATGATAAGCCTTTGGTGGTAAGTAAGCCTCAAGGGGTTAGGGAATGGGCCTGGTTGTTCTGGGATGTTGTAGTCATAAGGGGTAGCAAGAGAGAATAGGCAGATTTGTTTAGGAGAACAGGAGACGTTAAGGCAATTCAAAGTGTAGAGCCAGAGGTCATAGATCACTCTATGAAGAAACTGAAGCGAAAGAGAGCTTGGAGGCTATGGCAAGTTTAAAGATGCAAAGAGTTTGTGTTGGATGTGGAAGCAAGCAAGCATAGGGAATGAACATCGCATGGAAGAACTAAATTATTGGGCAGCTGTTCAAGATAAGGCGATTGAGAAGTGACATGGAAGCCAGTAATCATGGACCAGATGGCAAGTCATGGACCAGAATTCCAGATGAAGGGGTAGATTGTTGCTGTGTCGTATGACTGGGAAAGCATAACTTGGCAACAGTGTGACTATATAGAAAATTGACAGGAAAGAATCAGAAACAACACTAAGTATTTGTGCTTAGCTGACAGGAAAATGGTGATATTGTCAATAGCCTCAGCTTGCAAAAAATAGCTCTGGAGGAAATATGAGAAGTCCATCTTGATATATTGAATGTAAGACATCCTAAAGGCAAATGTATAGGCAAGCCTTGATAGAAAGGACAGATTTAGAATAAAGAGATATAGAGCCTTGCCTCTCTCCCACACAGCCTCCCTTTCTGTTGTGACTATAAAAATACCAGCTTAATAGATAATAGGCTCCAATGCATCAAATGAAGTGAGCTTTGACTCACAAGGTGAGAGTCGTATTAGCTACTTTTCATTTGTATCTCTACCACACTACAGCAGCTTTGGTGAAGGCATCATAATATAAGAGAAAGCAATAAAGTGTAGGCATTAGAAGCATTCTTCAGATAAATTCTTTTTCTCTCTCTCTTCAAAGGAAAATTATGCTAAAGCTATCCCTGATGGTGTTGTAATCGTAATCATTGCAATTCAAAATCTTTTTATAGGAGTAGAATTTGTTGTGCCCAGAACAGGCTTTTACTGCAAACTTTGTGGACTTTTCTACACAAATGAGGAGACAGCAAAGACTCGTCATTGCAGAAGTACTGTTCACTACAAAAATCTTCAGGTAATGAATTACGAATTCATATAAATTAGAAGCTTTGGACCAGTCCACACTACATGTAGGCAATGTTCCCTCTAAGCTGTGGAATCTTGTGAGCAAAAATTCTACTCCGTGAGCTACTGGCATGAAATTTGTGAGTGAGCGATTTGGCTACTGCATAAATTAGTTGGCTCTAGAGTCATCCTTCCTGAGCGAAGACAAAAATCTGTGAGCTGGAGGCTGAAAAACTGTGAGCTAGCTCACACTAACTCAGCTTAGAGAGAACACTGCATGTAGGAAAATTATACAGTGGTATGCAGGATCAAGCTTTGGGCTATAGACCCTCTCCCCATTGCATGTATGGTGCCCCCAAGGCACTCACCTCATGAGTTAGCTGCTTCATTTTTTGTGGCAGATACACTGACAATTTCCTAAGCAGTCAATGGGATTAGAAGGGTGTAACTCCGTTTAGGATGGAACTGCATGAACCCAGTGTCAACAAACTGAAATTAAAGCTCTGACAGGTGTAAACACAGCTGGTTGACACACTTATGCACACCCCTGGCTCCGCTTCACGTCCCAGTGAACATAGACCTTGATGCAAAACGTCCTGTCTTGATCAAGCTCCACTTTACTGCAGTATCCAAACAGGCATCTTCAGGAACTGGAATTTTACACCTCATAAACTGGGATTAAATTGAAGTTGTGTTTAACTCCATTTCACTGAGGCATCTGCATTCACAGCACACTGCAGTTTGATCAAAGTTTTCATCAAGCTCTGCGTGCATAAACGGGGCCCATGTGATCACAGCGATGTTTGTGCCAGACTGAAGTTGTAGCTTGTTGTGCCATCTGAATGCGCAACCTATGTGAAGGACTTTTATACAGTGGCATAGAGGAATGAGCCATGGGCTGTACGCCTCTGTCCACATCGTATCTGACTCAAGGCACTCTCCTTACGGTCCATCCACCTTGTTTTTGTGAAAGATGGTGCCCTAGGTCATATAAAACTATAAGGGATAGAGGTGAGAGCTCAGGACACATCATTCCTGTGCCCTAGCTGCATTGTGTGTGAGACTACCTGTTGAAATGTCCTATGAACATATAAAGCTTCCGAAGGTGCTGTTTTGTTCTATTTCGAACAGCTAGTCATGTGCAGTAATTGGCTTGCCAAATAGTTATGAGATTGTTGTCCATTTTATGCCTCTATATCTTGTGCTATTACAAATCAAGTCCTCCATTAAATCTTAGAAATAGTCAAAGGCATCTGGAATCAAATGAGATTTGCTCTAATTCCCTAGTTGTCCGTACAAAACATCAAGCAGAGATTAACTATCATTCAGGCTTGGTATTCCTCTAGAAGATGAAATTCACGCTGCAAATTAATACAGAGTGCTGCACACAGCACAGAAGCAAGTCACGCACAAGCCTAAGTGAAAGCGGAGATGGTAACAGGTGAAAGGCTTGCCTTCAGGATTCTTTTTCTCCCTCTAGGGCAGCGTTCTAAAGCACTAATCCAAGACCATAGCAGTTTTATATAGCTGGAAAAATATGCATTTGCTCACTAAAGGTCTACATGTGTTAATGGTTTTAGTGAAGCCAAGCAACAGATGAGTCTCTTTTAAGAGTGTGAAGTTATTGGCATTTCTTTGGCAGGGATTCACTGGGAGAAGCATATACAGTTGTCAGCTTTTTTCTGTATGGGCGGAATTTTGTGGGGGTATGCGTGTGTCCACGTGCATGCATTCTGAATTTAACTTTTAATTAGGTGCACAGTTGGCTAGACGCTCTAGCATGTGATCCCCGGGCACCATTCCCTTTGTGGCTATGCAGTATGTGCCAAGAACACAGCCCTACTGTGCCCAAAATAACTTCCCCCTCAACACCAATGGCTGCTAGCTCTGAATGGGTTTACCTTCAGTCTGACCACCTCATTCGTACTATAGTGACCAACATGTATACTGCTGTGTGTAGATAAAGTGGTCCTGGCATGTGTGTATGTATTAACACTTGGTGAAAAACATTTGTTGTGTGCACACATTCTATTTGTATATGTCAGTGTAACATTTTGTGCAATGTAGAGTGAGGAAGCCTTTAGTTCAGCAATCTTATCTCTTCTCATGGCAGAATATGAACAATATAATGTTTTCTTTGCACTCATAAGTTTTGCTTACTTTTGTGGTTATGTGACCAAACACATGATTTTCTGTTTGTCGATATGTTTTAGTGTTTCTGTTAAATATTATTCTAACTAAATATTCACATGGAATAGTCTTGCCACTTTTTCATATTGTATTAGATATTTTATTAAAGACTATTTGTAAACTAAACTATATCAGACTGATTGTGCTCCCTTTTTTTTAACTTCCTAGAGGAGGAGAACATAAATGACACATATGCCAAGAGCACTATCATTTAATATTTTCATGAATTATCAGGCTTCCTGAATAGTAACCTCCTTGGTTCCATTACTTCCTCCCAAAATAGCCCTAATGAAGAGGCTAACTGTTTTGATTCTCTAAAGAAAATTTTAAAATAATATTATATCAAAATCATGTCTTTTCTATCTAAGGAACTGTTTTCTTCTGTCCCACTGGAGTGACAAACATTTGCCGCAGAGACTTGAAGGTATAAAGTACTGTATGGCAGGCAATTTGGTTTTCAAAATTGTAAAAAAAATAATTCTTTCATTAACCACAGAAGTACCTATCCCAGCTTGCGGAAGAGAATCTGAAGATGACTGACAAGGAGAGCAATTTGACACAGGATGACACAGGAATTGTGCCTCACTTTGAGAAGAAAAAACTATGACCTTTTGGTTAATTTGAAGTGACTGCTGATAATTTGTTGCTGATCCCCATGATGCTCCTTCCTGCTTGTGCTCTTTTGAAGGAGTAAAAGCACAATGAAGAGCCTGTTCTGTGCATCGATTCTCAGAGTGCCATCCATATACAATGCCTGAAATGAACTGAAACAATAGCAACACATCTGTAACCAGCAGAGCGCAGCTTTCTCATGTTTTGATAGCTCTCACATTAAATCAGAGTTCTCAGGGATTCTCTGTTTTAGTTCTGGTGTGACTTCAGGTGATTGTTCAGGGAAGATTATCTGGAGGGAATGACCTGAATGAAAGTATTGTAAAATTACCTTACAAAGCAGCAAACCATAGTTCTTGTAATCATACCCAAAGTCGTTGCTGTTAATATTGGTACTTTCTGACAGCAGTGATATATGTGCCTTGCATGAAGTAATCATGGTCCTTGCATCCAAAGGGCTTATAGGCTAAATCCACATCAGAGGGCACAAGTAATTGTTCCTCCATCTTCAGGGTCCGGACACATTTCAGAGGACAACATTTTGAAGACTTCTGACACTTATTTTTCCAAGTTCTGTCAACTGGTAGATTATATATCCATTCTCATCCGCTTTTCTGAAGATTCGTCCTTCCTAATTTCTGACATCAAACAGATGCTTAATTTTGTTTAAACTAGGGCTGTCATGGGATTAAAGAAACTGTAGTTTATTAATCATATGAGTTCTGATACTTTAGATGTCCATACACTTGCACATAAAACAATTGTTTTGAAGAAAAAGTATTCTTCCTCTATTTCTGCACACGCCTGTTGCACCATCTTAGAAAAAGCATTCCTTCTTGCATGCTTGAGGAGGAGGAATGTGCCTGCCTAAGATGGTGTCTGTCACCCAGAGCTTTTGTACAAAAAATAGTCAATTTGCTTTTTAAAGCTGCCTGATGTATTGAGTGTACCATTTATAGTAAAAGTTTTTGTGCTTAATCTTACCCATTTATCAACCAAATGTTGCAGCCCTAGTTTGAACAGACCTTGAATGTCATTCCCATTAATTTCTGTTTATTATGTAGATGCCTAATATAGTATTATTATATCTGTGTTTCCACAATTAGTGTTTTATATCATCTAGAGTTCCATTGAAATACAGCTTATTGATCTAGTTTGTTCCATTGAAGCTTGGAGTGGTTAAATGCATAGCTCTTGTGAAACAAGTTACATCGCAGGGTGATTCTTTTAAAAATGCACCAGAAACAATCTATTTTGCTGAACTATACCCGGCCAGAAGCCAGATATCAAAGGACTATATGCATATTGGATTCAGCTCACTGTTTGAATTGCTTTTGAAGGAAATTTGAAATATTTTAGGGAAATTATTGAAGAAGGATTCCTCCCATAACTCACTGTTTAAGTTTACCAGATAATTTTGCTTACGCTTGGTGCTTTAGGCTTCTCACAACGAGGACTTTGGTTTTTATTGGAATGATTTTCTTTCTCTATGAACAAATAGAGAATGTCCTCATGCCATAATTATTTTCTCTAGGGCAGTGGTGGCGAACCTATGGCACGGGGGCCAGAGGTGGCACTCAGCGCCTTCTCTGTGGGCACGCGTGCCATCGCCCCAGCCAGGCCCAGACCATCATTAAAGTGTCGAATTCTCTGCCAAATAATTTTAAGTAAATGAAAGCATTTGGGATTGCTTTCCTTACTTTGTTTGGATCATCTTAAGTTAATGTATGAGTCGTTTTTTTCTAAAGTAAAACCTCAGTATTCAGGTTAAATTGCCGTGTTGGCAGTTTGCGATAAATAAGTGGGTTTTGGGTCGCAGTTTGGGCACTCGGTCTCTAAAAGGTTCGCCATCACTGCTCTAGGGGGAAGGGAAGCATCTTTGGGTCACTTTCTCTGTATATCTCTGGATGCCCTCTGGGGGCAAGGGAACATCATACCTGGGGTCCACGGAGTCTTGAAAGGTGTGGTTATCTTCAGCCACTTCAAGGTTACAATACATTAGAGAGCAGAAAAGCCACAATATCTAGCGTGCCTCTTTGCCTAGGAACCTCCCTGACACAATTCCTCTCCCTCCCTGGCTTCTTCTTCCACCTTTCCTCCTGACTGGCTTGGCTTTCCTTTTCTGCTCCTGTGCTTTCTCCCTCCAGCCAGCCTCTTCCAATTTCCCATTCCTCACCAGCTTCACAGCTGGCCCTTTAGCTAAGCTCCCTGCTCCCCACAGGCCGCACCCTGCCTTAAAACACACCTGGGCCCACAGAGACATTGTTCCCCCATCCAGGCTTCCTCAGTGCCACCACACCTTTTGAGCATCCCTGGGGCAGACTGACAAAGCTGCCCGATTGCTCAGACTACCATGGCTGTTTCCTCCTGCCCCTGGCCCTGCCCTGGTGAGTCTTGCTGCTAGATCCAGGGATGTATCCCACCCTGTCAAGTGGATTGTTGATAGGCAGCCTACCACAATGTCATAAGCATGTGCTGTTACTTGGGTATGCTCCATTTCATTAAATGGTATAAGCATTCACTTTATTGTCATTTGAGATGGGGGCCAAAGAGCACATTTTCAATCATACCCTTCAGAACCTTTTGAGATCCTGCTCGTTGACTTGACAGTGGTAAGGGACAGAAAGACATCTCAAGTACTTATTAATTCCACTTTTATTTTTTAATCCTGCCATTCCTCCACAAAGCTCAGGGTAAGGTACATGGTTCTCCTTGCCTCTGTTTTCTCTTTTAAAACAACCCAATGAGGTAGGCTTGGCTGAAAGAGAATAATTGCACTCGGTGATATTCATGGCTGAGTGGGGATTTTGAACCTGTATCTCCCCAGCCATAATCAAGACAGCATAAAACACTGCAACACATACAACTCCCTTGTTAGAATTTGTATTTATTTTTAACTGAAGAATGAAGATTCAGCTCGTCACATAATTATTAAGTAACATTGTCTTAAAACAGACCCCTACTGAAATTTGTTAGAATAAAGCATATTATTATGTGATTCAGAACAAACCTGCACAGTTTGTGACACTGTAGTCTGCCATGTGTTGTGGCCTGCCAGATATTTGACAACCTGCCAGTTAGTGGAGACTTTAGCAAGCAGTAGAGCCAGGAGATTTATGGACCCCTGGTGAGCTGTCACAAATGGAAGGTGGGTTGTGTTCAGCTTGGTGAATCTTTGTCATTATATAAAGGTCATTATATAAAGGTCAAAATGCTGAGAATCAACCAGGTCACCATACAGAATATTGTGTGTCAAAACTATGGGCAAGGGAAAACCACCCTTTTTACTAAGAATCACCTTTTTACATTTAAAAATAGCATTTCCAAAGAGTTGCATATGAAATCCAAATATCTGAATGTAGTTTGAGTTCTCAATAAATCTTTGTCTCAGCAAATACAAAGTTAGAATACTAGCCTATCACTATTTTACAGGACTTCACACTACTTCACATTACAGAGAAGATGACCCACCTTTGTTTCTAGGGTTGCCAACAGGCCAGGGAGGATCCTGCCCCTCTAATAGAGGCTCATTATGTGGAAATGGGCAGTGGAAGCTTTTCACGAAATGGAAGTAAGCAACATCACCTGGTCAGCAACATTTCATTAAGCCTCTATTGAAGGGAAGAAACATCTTTTCTCCTGATTCTCCTCACTTGTTTTAGCTGCATGTGCTTTGATTGCATCTTTTCTAGAATGTTAGGACATTTGCACATCTGAAGACATCCAATAAATGTGCTCCCAGCGTAGGATCAGCTGATGTTTCTAAAAGCATGTTTACTGCTAGCTTTCAGAAATATGAATACAGAAAACATGTAGTTGGTCAGTGTGCAGACTTTTCTTTTGTTCTGATTTCTTAATTGGCCCAGGGCAAATGTTGACCATTTCCAAGAGAATATGTAGATCCTTCTGGAAAATCACATACACAGGGGTTTTTTAAAGGCTCTGCATCTTTTGCAACAAAAATGGGTCACCTTACCTTATTTCTTGAAGCAAAATCTAATGTTTCAGATATTACTTCCCCCAGCATAATTCTTCACAAATGTAATTTATACTCATCAACATGTATGTATAGGAGAGGGCAGTCGGAAGTGTATCCAAAATACTATTTATTATTTCTGTGTAAAAAGCTTCCTTATTTATAAAACCATTGCAACACATCTCAACTAAAAATTTTTTTAGAGCTTGTAATATTTTCTTACTTGTCTCAACCCATTACTCATAAGGGGTGTTAATACTGCATGTACTTTATCAAGATAAAGCCAAAGAATTTAAGCATTGCCCCATAAAACTTGACAGATTTTACTACCAGCCTGCACACTAGTATTTATTATCAGGCTGATGATTTTCAGGGTTTTTCTATATTAAATCTATGATTTGTTGATATATTCTTGAACAGGACCAGATGTTACTATTTATTAAGCTCACAAAATTTTGTTTATTGGTTTGTAAACATTTGGAATATGTTAGAATTTAAGTTAATTAGGAAGCACCACAAGTTGCTCTATGTACCTGAAATTTCAAATGGTATGTGTTAAAAAATGGATGGATAATTGTAATAAAGGAAATTTTAATGAACATGGAAGAATGGGCTATTTTTTCCTATCAATGTAAAAATATCTTTCACCTGGTCTTATAGGTCATGTAGACACGAAGTTTAATCATGTTTCAGAGATCAGAAGTGAGCAACAGGATCACATGCTTTCCATCTCTCCCATTCTATGCACGGAGACAGATCCAGGTACCAAAATACTTAAAGCTTCCTTTGTTTAAAGAAATGGCCAGGGATAGCCTTATAAAGCAGGGGTGTCAAACATAAGGCCCAGGGCCGGGTGTGGCCTGTCCACGGCTTTTACTTGGCCTGTGAGCAACTGGTATGAGGGAAGGAAGCAGGAGGCTGTGGGGGGGGGGGCAGGCACACATGGTGAGGTAGGTGTGTGTGGTCGAAAGCTGTCAAGAAATAGAAAGGAAATGGCTAGGGGGTGGGGCTTAGAGGCTAAGTTAAAATAGCGGAGGGGGGAAGGGAAGGGAAGGCAAAGAAAGAGGAGTTGTGTTTTTTTTCCCTCCTGCCTCCTCTGACCACAGCTCAGTGAGGATTGGAGAAGCCACTACAGACCCCTCCTTCCTCCTGAGCCAGGACCCTGTCATCTGGATCACCCGGAGCCAGTTGCTCCACCTGGACTATCTCACAGGGTTGGTGGGGATGGAGTGGTGGAGGGAGGAGTCGGGTGATTCTCAGAGACAGGATGGGGGAAGAGAGGAAACACGAAGACAGAGAGAAGGATCGTAGCTTAGCTCCTGAGGCTGAGTGTATGTGGCTGAGTAGGATTGTGACTGCTCATTTGTGAGAAAAAAGTATCAGAAGTCAAACTGGCTCTATGGCAGTGCTGTATATTAAGGGGGAAAGGTGGGGGCTCGCTGAAATCAGTTAATATATTGATGACAGGAAAAATACTGTAGACTTTACAGTTGTCTCTAGGGATGTAAAGTTCCTGATCTTTTTGCAGGAGCCTCACACAACTTTGCTGTGGAACTTGAAAAGAAATTACCCAGTTATAGTACCCAGATTACTTCTGTTATAGTGTGTTAGGCAAATAATACTATTTCTTAAATCCTGAATTTTAAAATCAAAATTACCAGCTTTCTGTTGTGAATGTTCTTACTCCTTTTGGACAGTTAATTAATGCTTCGGTTGCATAAGTTGATACTGGTAGATATTTCATCTGGCATTTTAGGTTCAAGATACTTCAAAAACACCAGAGGCAAACCTGAAAAGTACAGTCCTGGAAAATAAAAAATATTTATTAGGAACAGGAGATTTGAATTCCACGATTTTACACATCACATGATTGTGAATGTATATTTATTTGTCAACGATCTGAAGAAACCACCACTGTCATGCATTAATGGCCCAGTGTGTGTACTTCTTTCTACAACTCAAAGTCGACAGAAAGAAACATGTTGTGGTATGATCTTTGCTTTATGTGTGTTAAGAAGCGATGAAGACTAACTTTGTAATTCCATCATCTCTATTATCACAGCCAGTGTTCCCTCTAAGCTGAGTTAGTGTGAGCTAGCTCACAGTTTTTTTAGCCTCTGGCTCACACATTTTTGTCTTAGCTCAGGGAGGATGGCTCCAGAGCAAACTAATCTATGCAGTAGCCAAATTGCTTGCTCACAACTTTAATGCCAGTAGCTCACAATGTAGAATTTTTGCTCACAAGACTTCACAGCTTAGAGGGAGCATTGATCACAGCCATACTTCTATAACTTAGTTGGCAAGTAACAAATGTGTCTACCCTAGATGCTGAGGCTTATCTCTCCCTTATTATAAAAGAGTTTTGGGTGCCAGAATTCTAAAATTGGCCCCTTTAGTGTTAGGCCGAAAAAACTGCCACTCGGAAGACACTGGCTGGGTTCATTGGCTGCTTTGTGCAGTCCCGGCCAGCGTTCCAAGGTCATTTACATATGGAAGCTGATTGGACTATACTCCATTCCACACCTCAAACTCACCCCCCCCCCACAAGGCAGTTGGAATTTTCAGTTGGGAGAGAGAATGATGTCAGCGGCTGCCTA
>NW_015174873.1:31002-31823 GCF_001447785.1 Gekko japonicus | reverse complement strand
TGTGTGTGTGTGTGGGGGGGTTTGTAAAACTTAAGACAGGCAGATAGGGTTGCCAACTCCAGGTTGGAAACTTCCAGGATATTTTAGGGATGAAGCCTGCTGAGGGTGGGATTTGAGGAGGAGGAGGAAGAGGGGGACCTCAGACAGATACAATGCCATGCTGCCCACACTCCAGACAAGCTGTTGCCAGTCTCCAGGTGACAGCTGGAGAGATCTTAAAGCTTTGGTGCTACTTCACAAAGTTCCCCAGGAGCCCAAAACAGTAGTGTTTTGGAAAATCTTGAGGAATTGTTTGGTGCATTTACGATGGGGCTCCTGGGGAACTATTGTTGCCAATCTTGGCCCAGCAGCCATCAAACCATTCTCTTCAACCCCCTGCTGTGCAGCTGACTTTCCCCTAGGGTTGCCAATCTCCAGGTGGGACCTGGAGATCTCCCACTGCTACAATTGATCTCCAGATGACAGAGATCAGTTCCCCTAGAGAAAATGACTGCTTTAGGAGGGTAGACCCTATGACATTATACCTGCTGAGTCCTTCCGCCCCCCCCCGCCCAATGCTGCCCTCTACAGAATCCACCCCCCAAACCTCCAGGTATTTCCCTCCTTAGAGCTGGCAACCCTACATTCCCCTCAGTGCCTGTTGGGAGTGGGTGGTGGGGGAGGGGAAGGGAGTGGGCGACCGGAGGCTTCTGCCTCCTGTCTCCGGTCCTGGAGTGGGGGGGGTGGAAACGGAACGGGCGGCCGGAGATTTGCACCTCCAGTCGCCGGCCCTGGAGTGAGTGGGGTTGAGTGGGGGGAAACGGACCCTGCGGCCGGATGTC
>NW_015174873.1:28832-30537 GCF_001447785.1 Gekko japonicus | reverse complement strand
GCCGATGCCTCCGTCGCCTGGCTGGAGTGGCCGCGGGGGAGTCTGGAGTCGGGCGGCCGCTGGTGGGAGCCGCGGGTGCCCGGGCCGAGATTGGGGGGGCAAGGCGGGCGACAGAAGGCCGATGCCTCCGTCGCCCGGCCCTCTACAGAATCCACCCCCCAAACCTCCAGGTATTTCCCTCCTTAGAGCTGGCAACCCTACATTCCCCTCAGTGCCTGTTGGTAGGCAACTAAGCTTGGTCCTGTCACCTACTTTGGCCTTTGGGAGAAAACACATTGGGGCCAATCCTGATAGGGTTGCCAACTCCAGATGGGAAATTCCTGGAGATTTGAGGGATGGAGCCTGAAGAGGGTGAGGTTTGAGGAGGGGTGGGACCTCAGACAGGTACACTGCCATAGACTCCACCCTCCAAACCAGTCAGTCTCACATAGGGAACCATTGTTGCCAATCTCCAGGTGAGGGCTGGAGAGCACTCAGTATTACAACTGCTCTGCAGAAGGGAGGGCAGAAGTCAGCTGAAGTCAAAGGGGCAGATAATGGTAGGTTGGTGGCTAGCTGGGAAGGAGATGGGGTTGCCAACTACATGCTGACAAATTCCTGGGGATTTGAGGGGTGGAGCCTGGAGAGGGTGGGGTTTGCAGAGGGGTGGGACCTCAGACAGGTAGAATGCCATAGACTCCACCCTCCAAACCAGCCATTTTGTCCTGGGTAACAATTGCTGCCAATCTCCAGGTGAGGGCTACAGATTACTCACAATTACAACTGCTCTTCAGGTAGCAGAGATCAGTTCCTCTGGAGAAAACAGTGGACTCTGTCATTATACCCTGCTGAGGTCACCACAGCAAATTGACACTGTTTGCCCAAAGCCAGAGCACTGCCCCAGAGCCTCTTTCTAGATCTCGTTGTATTGCTTTCACAACGGGCTTTACTGCTAGTATGTAATAATATATGAAAACTTAATGGGAGGGATGCAATAACTTCGCTACATCTGACTGCTTTACTTTCCCCTTCACTTAGCATTTATTAATTTAGCCTATCAGGACAAATTTTATGCACCTGATGAACCCGGAGTAGTCAACTCTATGATTTTTCTGTAAAGCTACAGCTCATTGTTCTGTCTTCTGTGCAGTCCCACGTGGGGACTGCTTCAGAGCAGGCCTGCCACAGAGAAGTTTTCTACAAGCTTCTAAAATTCACAGCTGAGTGCTCTCCCTCCCTTCAACACAACAGAGCAATGGGCTCTGTTCCTGCCCAAAAGATCATGTGACAAAGGGTGGGGGAAGCACTCGTTCCTCAGTCCTTTTTCTGTCGCCATGGAGAAAGAACGTTCTACAGCTTCAATAATCTCAGGATACTTACCCTCAAATGGCAGGTTTTTCCCCTCACAACTCTTATCTTACATAAATAGAGATGGCTCTGTTTAAAAAATGCCACACGTGGTACAAAAATGGCTCAAAATGATGAGTACAATCAGTGCCTCATATGTTTTGGGGAATGGCACAACACATCTTCATGCATAGCATGTAGTCTCTTTACCTGAAAAACATGCCAAGAAAGGGCCCTGTGCCTGAAGGCCACATTATGGGAATAATTTCTCGGGGTTCCAAAATCAGCAGGATCCCCACAGAAATGGGCCAGAACCCTGTTGGTGGTTTCTACCCCAGCTGAGCAAGCAAAACAGACATCGGCTCAGTGCCTGAGAGCA
>NW_015174873.1:7280-28787 GCF_001447785.1 Gekko japonicus | reverse complement strand
CTTCGACAACTACTCGACCTCATAGATCTGAGCCCAAGGTGGCATTGAAATCACTAATTCCAGAGCTGGCACACCAGCTACATTTGAACTCCCCTTGGAGTTGAATGCACTGTCCATCGACGTCACCATGATGCCTACCTGACTTGCCTTGATGCCCGTCACCTTCATTGTCAACTGTCTAGATTTCCACGGTGTTCACCATCTGTGTCAAGCTGTCAACTCTGATCACTTTGACACCAGAGCCCACACTCTTAACACCAATGCCACTCCTCCAAGGTCAGCGCAACACGATTTAGAAAGCCTCACAACTCCTCTCTCCAGTTCAAAAGGCTCTTTCAGTGAAGCATCCAGCTGTCTCCAAGGCTACTACTTCTCAAGCATCTGACTGGGGCTCTCAACCACAATGGGGTAGAATTCCCCCTTGGTTCATGCCCCCTTGGTACCAATGGGATCCATCCTCTAGAAAATGTCCACCACCCAACTGGTACCAGTGCTTGCCTAGGAGATCTAGATCTTCAGACAGCCATCAAATAGCTCACGAGTCCACTCATTCCTACGCAGACCCAGAGACTCTGCCAGAACTATATTCTGATAATGAATCAGAACTAGCCTCCATGCCATTGCCTGATGATGCTGTTGAGGACCCCGCACCTGTGTATCCAGTGGAAGATCTTAAACTTTATTCTGGGCAACTAGTCTGAATGGTTAAGGCACTACATATAGAATATACACATCCTGAGCCAAGGGAGGATGATCTTATTATAAATGTACTATATTTTTCAGATCCGAGTCCAGTAGCTATCCCTATGGCAAAGGGCAAAAGATTTATGCAGTCATTTCCCGTTATACAATTCCAGATGATTTACTGCGATCTTTAGGGAACAACCACGATCTGAGGCAATGGGTGTTTAATGGAGATGCCATAATAGATTATTCTTTAATCATTCAGTCAAAATTTGCTCCCTGGTACAAAGTCATAAAGAAAGATTATTTAAGAGCTGCATACCTCGAAAATATTACCGCATACAAGCTTAGAACAGCATTGCGTTTCCAGACTATGCCAACAGAATTACTCCTGGGACAATACTTTAAAATACCCCAGGAACAACATAGTTGTATCTGTAAAACTTCTGTGGAGGATCTTTTTCATTATGTCATGGTCTGCCCATTGTACTGGGAACCGAGATGTAAATTCTTGACTGCAATAATAGATCAATTGCAAAAAATGTCTGACACCGATAAATTAATATTTGTGCTGTCAGACGCAGACCCTACCGTTTCCTAAAGGGTAGCACTCTTCGCTTTAGCGGCTAGTAAAATCAGGGCCAAGAACATAGGAAAATGAAATGCAATTGAACTGTAAAATGGCAATGTAAAATGGCAATGTTTGAGGCTGTATATGTGTTTCTGGAGATGGGTATCTATATTTAAGATTTTAATTAATTTAAATACTGAATGTGCAGATTTTAGAGGTTATTATATTTTAAATCTAATTCAAAATCTAGGGCTGTAAATTGTCTCATGTGTATATTGTTTACATTTAATTTTTAAATTGTAATGGCCAATGGCAATTTTACTACTACTATGGTAAAGGGCATCTGAGAAATTAACAAGAATATCTGAATGAAACCAGCCTCTGCCCAACCCTCTTTCATCCTCCTCCTCTGAACTCCCTAGTTACAGAGATTCTCCTATCCAAACAGCGGTGAGGGGTCCATTCATTCCCCCTCAATTAAAAAGGCCACAAATTAGATACACTGGGTCGTAAAGTGTACACATCTGAAGCCTTAGGCATCCACACAGCCAACTTTAAAGTTATTATGGCCCATTATCAAATTTACTTATGGGAGCAAATGACCCAATATGTTGAGCCACTCCCAGATGACAAGAAATTGCCAATGAAATTGCCATACAATTGGCAAAACAGGAGGTCAGTGCATCCAGGCACATAGCGGATGCAAGTAGTCGATCCATACTCTCAGCAATAGTGATGAGACAACACTCCTGGCTTAGGGCTTCAGCTGTTCCACCAGACACCAGGGCATGAGTGGAAGATCTTCCATTTGAGAGCCTATTCAGTGACCAGACAGACACAGTCCTGGACAGAATCCGCAAGAATAGATTAACAGCCAGATCTCTTGGCATTGCTTCCCACTAGACAAGGAATCTTAAACCCAGGAACTTCCCCAGGCATAACCAACAACCTCCTTTTGGGAAGACCTATAGGTTCCAACCCACCCAGAACCAACAATATCGTAACCAGCATAGCTCCCAATCCCAACCTAGAAGGCAGCAGCCTAGGCAGAGGGGGCATCAGGGACAATCCCCTAGAGACCCTCTTCAACGGGCAGGGCTCAAGAATGCTAGGCATGCTGCTAGGCTTGCTTCATTCAAGCAACATTGTTCCTCATCACTCATGATGTCTCGGTTTTAAAAATAATAAAAGTTTGGCTATTTGGGGGGATTAAAATGTACTCCTTCTCATATTACATATACAGTTCGCCCCGGCATAATGATCTTCTTCAACAATAGGTTCAGCATCTCTTACAGAATGTAGCAATACAAGTAGTCCCTACCGCAGAAGAACACACTGTTTTTTACTCTAATCACTTTTTGATAAAAAAAGAAAGCAGGAGGTGTATCGCCCATTTTGGACCTTAGACATCCTAATAGGTTCAGGAAGACATCTTCCATTTCATTGACAAGGGATGCTGTTTGGCAGCCCTTGACTTGAAAGACACATACTTTCACACTGCCATTCATGAGGACTGTAAAAAATATTTGTGACTGAGATTTGGAGATTGTTCCTACCAATACTCTGTACTGCCATTTGGCTTGGCCACAGCCCCAATACTCTGTACTGCCATTTGGCTTGGCCACAGCCCCAAGGGTTTTCACAAAGTGTTTTTCAGCAGTTGTGGCAGTTGTGGCATTCCTCAGGTTAAAGGGCTGCTCTATTTACCCATACTTTAATAGTAAACACCTAACAGTGGTTGGGAATCCTTATAAATCATTATAAAATTCCAGAAGTCCACTTCGATCCCAACACAAGAGGTAGAATTCATAGGAGCAAGATTTAACTCTGTATTCCATAGGACATACCTCCTTATCACTAGAGTAAAGACGATACAGAAATGGGTCTCCAATTTTTCTTATTCCAGATTCCAGAAAGCACTTTACATTCAAAAACCTATGGTGTTAATGGCTTCCACTACAACAGCAATTCACTGTGCGAGGCTCTGCATGCATCTCTCCATTACCATTCCTCCCAAAACTGGTTTTTCAGAAACTTTGGAATGGTAACAGGCCCACAATGGAAGAAACTATAAATTCCAAGGGTAATGATTCACTTCTTATCCTGGTGGTTGCTTGATAACAACCTATTGAAGGGGTCCCCGTAACACTACCCAAGCCTGAACTCCATCTGTATACGGACACCTCCTTACAAGGGTGGTGAGCTCACTGATTCTATTTGTATTAATGGCCACTGGAGTGCAGCAGAAATGAAACTCCATATTAATGTTTTAGAACTAAGAGCAATCAGATATGCCCTTCTCTTTCAGAAACAGTCTTTGGGAAGACCCTTTTACTGTCCACGACAAATGGGGGAATGGGCTCCCTAAGATTATGCAGAGAGGCTTCCTGTCTTTGGGAGCAGGCCATCCAAAACAACAAACATCTAACAACCATATATGTGCCAAGGCAGGACAATGCATTAGTAGACCGACTCAGCAGGGACCCCCAACTCAACACAAGAGTGGTCAATAAACACGCCCCATTTTCAATACTTGGGGCTACCCCGAAATAGACCTATTCACTTCAGAAGTCAACACAAAGTGCCAGATTTTTTGTTCCAGGACTGCTACAAGCGACTGTTCACTTGGGGATGCATTCCTCCTCAAATGGTCCCACACCCTATACTATACCTTCCCGCCATTCCCACTCCTACAATGTGTGGTAGTCAAACTCAACAACACTACATGCATTTTAATAACCCCTCTTTGGCCAAGAAGGTTCCCAATGTTGTAGAATCTCGACAGAGGCAAGACCATTCCTCTACAAGAAGAATGGGACCTCATATCAGCAGGACATCTCCGTCACCACAACATGGAAATGTTACACCTCCGTGCGTGGTACATTTCTCCATAGACCACTTCTCCAACAGGTAGCTGAGATGTTACTATCCTCATGTAAATCAGCTATGTGGAAATCTTACAAATCTACGCAGAAGCATTTCATAGTATGGGCAAGAGACAGGAAAATTAAACCAGAATCCTGCCCCTTAGCAGAGATTTTTTAATATCTCCTTTCCTTATTAGATTCAGGTTTATCCACCTCTTCTATTAAAGTACACTTGGCAGCTATATTTATTTTCCATTTTGGTGTAGATTCCAAGCCTGTATTTTCTAATGTACTTTCAAAAAGGTTTCTAAAAGGTCTGTTCCATTTATACCCACCTGCCAAACCTCCACTACCCTCAATGGAGTCAATCTCTTGTACTATCCAAACTCATACATAAACCATTTGAACCAGTGGCTTCATGTGATCTTTCTTCATTATATCATATAAAACAGCATTCCTGGTAGCAGTTACATCAGCACGCAGGGTAGGTAAGCTCAGAGCCTTGTGACATGATATACTTTTCACCAAATTTCATAACGTGGTCTTGAGGCCCAGACTTGAATTTACACCAAAAGTAGTCTCTTGATTTCACTTGTCCCGGGGCATAGTTTTACCAGTATTTTTTCCTAACTCACAATCCCCAGCAGAACAAGCAATGCACACACTGGATGCAAGAAGAACATTATTTTATTTAAACCGCACATCATCATTCTGAAAGGACAAAAACCTCTTTGTTTTAGAGAGCCAAACAAAGGGAAAGCAGTCTCTACACAAACCCTCTCTAGATGTGTCACAGCTGCTATTAAAATGTCTTATGATGCAGCAGATTTAGAATACTTGTTTCTCCTAAAAGTGCACTTGATCAAGGCTCAAGCCTCTTCTGTGGCCTTCTGAGCCATTCTTTTTTTTTTTTTTTTTGCTTTTCTTAGCTACAATTCTACAGGGTTGGGGAAGTCGATACAACCTACAATAAAGAGTAGCAAAGATCATTTATACATAAGTTTAGAATGGTTGATACTTCCCTAGTATCATATAGCAAAAAGTGTATCTTAAAAATATAAAGTTATAAACCAAGCAATCTCCATCATAGTCTTCTGTAGTGTGTACATTCTAGCTTTTAAAATTATACAAGAAGGGGGGACCTGCGATATTCACGAGGGGGGGGGAGGAGCTCCATGTGGAGGAGGAGGAAGCAGCCACAGGTGAGCCTTCTCCCCCGCTCCCCCCCGAACCAACAGCGAGGCCCAGGCCCACCAATCCTTCTCCCCCCAACCCCCCGCACCGACGGTGAGGCCCACATGGCTCCCAGCCGCCAGGCCCACCAATCCTTCTCCTCTGCCTTTCCTGCCCCAGTGGCGAGCTGGGCGGGCCCGCCGAGCCTTCCCCCTGGCTCTGGCACCAGGCCGGCCAATCTCCTCCCCCTGGCTCCAGTAGCACGGCCTGAGCGGGTCCCAGAGGCCAGGCCTGCCAATCTCCTACTCCCCCTGGCTCCAGCAGTGCACCCTGAGTGGCTCCCAGCCGCCAGGCCCGCCAAGTCTCCCCACCAACGGCCAAAGCATTCTCTGCACATGCGCAGGGAACGCTCTTTTACTTTTTGGGGGATTTAAGTATCCCCTGTATATTTTTTTTTCAACTTTTTAGATTTCTCTGCACACTTGGAGACTGCTCCAAGTGTGCAGGAAAATCTCCCTGCCCCCCAAGTGCCCCCGATGTGCAGATTTAGATATCCACATGGAGGGGGCAACTTGGCTATTATATATATAGATGTTAAAAGTAAACAACCAGCTATCAACATTAATCTATTTAGCTTATTTCTTTCTTCTAAATTTTGTTTTATCAAAAAGCCGTTCAGTTTTTATAGGCTTACGGGCAGCAGCCCCTAATTCTGCTTTAAAGCCTGATGATTCTGCCAAGCTCTTCGAGATGATGTCAGATTTTTCCGAATCTTTATCTTCTTCATCCTTTGCATCCTCTGCATCTTTGTTGTCTTCCACTTTCTCAGATGCCTCTGTTGCTTTCTGTTGTTGCTTTAAGATCTTTTCTGCTTTAAGCACAGGGTCGATCAGCTTCTTCACTATCTTCTCTGTTGTTGCTGTGTTTCCTTTGAGTTCTTTTTGCAACGTGTCAAATTTGTCATTAAGATTGATCATCTGGTCCAGCAGAGGGCGCAAAGTGGCAGCAATCATTTTAGGAAAGTCTATGGTTATTTCCGGTTTAATGGCCAGTGATGATGAGTTGGCAGTTCCTGTTGTTAGTTTCTCTTTGGCCGCCATTTTTTCTGCTCGCTGTGTCGTTGTTTACATTAAGAAGAAAGTTTTTCAAAAGTCTCTGAGAAGCTGTTATTTTATTGCTTTCTTGCCAGTCTGCTCCACATTGCATCGGATTTTCACTTCCTTCAAGCTACCCTCTCAGTCCCCGCTTTTTAAACTTTTTATTGGGATCAGGTATTCCACTCCCCTTCCGCTTGTTTTGGGCTTTGGGGTGTGAGCCATTCTTGACATCACAGAAATCTAAGCTGCAACTTGGTCTTCTCCATCAACTTTCATTAAGCACTGCTCCATTGATGTAGACTCCAGGAGAGATGCGGCTGTCAAAAATGCAGTGCTACAGTCACTATTCCATTGATCAGCCCACACCCACCTCCATGGTAAGTGAGCTTGCCAATCTCCCATGTGGGACTGCACAGAAGACATGAAGATGAAAACATGGTTGCACTTACCTATAACTGATGTTCATCGATTGTCTTCTGTGCAGGCATATATCCCTCTGTCTTTCCCCACTGTGGGCCTCGCTATTGGTCTACCCACGACAGTGGAAAGAGACTGAGGGAAGAGGGCTTCCTCTGACCCTCATCAAATGATGATTTGGGCGGGAACACAGCCCACTGCTCTGTTGTGCTGAGGGGAAGGGGAGCACTTAGCTGTAAATTCTAGAAACCTGTAGAAAATGTCTCCACAGCAGGCCTGCACTGAGGCAGTCCCAATGTGTGCCTGCACAGAAGACACTCGATGAACATCAGTTACGGGTAACTGCAACCATGTTTTCTGCCCATCCGAAATCAGAATATGCAATTGGTAAATCAAATTGATCCACAACCAAGACATATAAACACCATTTGGCAATATCAAATTCCATATCCCATAACTCCTTTCCACTGGCCGACCAGAAAAATGTTAGGTGTGTATAAAAGCACATGACATATCAAACCAGTTCTTCTTTACTGCAATCCTGTAGACATACCTTTGTAAATGCAAAGACTGAGTTCCAACAACTTACAAGTAAATATTCAGTAGATCAAGCTGAAGATGTAATGGCATTTTTTGCCCAAACCAGAGTTTAGGAATGAGCAAGGTTCTGAATCTTGGATCATATTCTGTTCACTGGACCACACTACAAGTTTCTCCTAGTACTGTTCAGGTGTTCGCCACTGCAAAGCAATATGTTAATAACTTTCTGAAAAGTTTTTCTCTGGTGAATGAGAAACAAAGTCAAGGAAAATGATAATCCAGAGTAAAGAACAGGATTACCCACCAATTACTGTTGCATGATCTAGCATTAACTAAAGTCTCTGGAGGAATTAAGTAGTACTAGAAATGGTCCAGTGGTGAAGGCTAGCTCACATTGTTGCAGGTCAGAAGTCCTGTATACATGATATCAGGATTGCACATATACAAGCATGTATACTACGCCAATTCTTTTGAAAAACTGTCCAGTTGCACATACAGGATTTTTGGACAGCAATAGTGTGAACTGGACATTAAAAAGGAGAAAAGTGAGTTAGTATCTTAACTAGGATCTTGATGGAGTTCCCCTAAGGAAGTATCTTGATGTGTTTAGCATCCTCTCCATAAATCTTTGCCGACTCACTCCCAGTGGCTTGATAGTCATAACTGCATATTTTCCCATAAATCTTTAAGCAACTGCCGACTACTTGTAGTATCGCTGCCATTTGTTATGTGGAGTCTGTGGTACAAATATCACCTTCAACTGGCATACTGCTTATCCATGTCATTCACAAAACTTGAGACATATAGCATCTAGGTTATAAAATCTCTCCTCCTTGCTGTTTCTTTAAACTTGTTTGAACATGCCTTTTACTTTTCTTCTTCAAAGAGTAGGGAAGGAGAAACTGAGTTTGTTGCTAGGCTTGGCAGGGTTCACAAGGCAGGTTGTATTACTTAAGCTTATCTTCAAGAGATAGAAGTAGGCTGATGTCAACAGACGCTTGCCTTGAACCAACAGGGAGGGTGCTGCCTGAACAGAACTGTGTACACCTGTTGACTGGAAACCACGAAAACCTGGCCTGGTCATAGATCATGAAGACATGCAAATCTACTTGCTTTCCTCCTTGAAACGACTATACTGCTGCATACTTTTATGTTATAGATACAGCTTATTGGCAAGTCAAGAACATATGGGCATAGATACAGCATACTGGCAAGTAAGACCATATGCAGGAAGTGGGAGAGGAAAACATGTCCTTGCCCTCCAACATCATCTTTATAGATAACAAAAATGTTGGAACTCAGAACTGGCACCTTGCTCCATTGTCACATCTTCTACCACAACACTAATGAAAAGAAGACCAAGGCACAGAATTGCAAAACAATAAAGGTCAGTAGACACATTTTGAACAAGAGAAGAGCTATCTTTTCTGTCACAGCCCACAACTTCAGTAGCAAGAAATCTGGGGCTATTAGGAAGGTACCAGTTTGGTGTAGTGGTTAAGTGCACGGATTCTAATCTGGCGGGTTGATTCCCCACTCCTCCACTTGCACCTTGCTGGATGACCTTGGGCAAGCCATAGTTCTGGAAAGAGCTGTTCTTGAAAAAGAGCAGTTTCTGTCAAGAGCTCTCTCAGCCCCACCTACCTCACAGGGTGTCTGTTGTGGGGAGGGGAAGGGAAAGGAGTTTGTAAGCCGCTCTGAGACACCTTTGGGTTGTGAAGGGTGGGGTATAAATCCAATCTCTTCTCTTCTTCTACCCATGCTTCTATCATTTTGCAATTTGTGTGAAACAACTGTTCAGGAGGGCATTCTTGTAGAGCTGTGATCAGCTGAAGCCCTTTAAATCTTTTAGCAGGGAGAGAGATGGGTGGCTGGGGGTTGCTGCAACTTGAGGGCGGGGCTTCCCCCATCGGCCAGTAGGCCAGGGGTGGAGTGTACCCCTCCCAGACCTGGGGCTGGCAGCTCTATATTCATCCTTGATTAGAAGGCCCTCCTTCCATTTCCTAAATGAGTCTGTATAGAAAAATTGCTTTCTGCTTTCTATATCCACATGCCTTCTCCAGTGATGTCTTTTGATAACATGCTGTGTCTTGTTTCCTGTTGCAAGCCAAATGGTGGGGGCCACATGGCCTCAATAGCCATGCCATAAACCCAAATTCTTTCACACTTTCATGCCAAATTCCAGACCTCATAGCACCACTTTCTGGCCCACATGCGACTAGTCACGTAGACCATGAAGTAGCTGGAGTTTGGGTCAACTGACTGCAGGCAGGGCCTACAAACTCCTAGCCTATCCCCACACACAGCAATGGCAACCAACAATTGGCCACACACCCCTGTCCATTCGTGATTGGCGGATGGCCACAGCTGATTGCGATTAGATTGGGGTATAATTGTTTTGATCCCTCTGGGAGTGAGTAGCTTAGCTCTTCTCTTCGCTTGCTTAGCTCTCCCTTCCTCCTCTTGTCATTATCTGTTTTATGGCACCTGAAAATGCTGCCTCTTGAGAGACAAAGAGTTGCTTTGTGACTTGGAGCACATGGTGTGCAAAAATGGGATTTCCCTTCAAAATCCCCTGGTACTTGGACTATCTTGGACTGAGGAATGTTCCTGATGTGGTAACTATGAATCATTAATGTGTAGTTAAGGCAAATTGCCCTAGCCTTTATTTTTGTAATCTCTGGTAGTCTATGCTAAGCCTGAGGACCAGGCTCATCTCTACTACAAAGGTCGCCAAGGAAACGGAAGGTCACACCTTACCATATGGCCCCGCTTTGATGTAGGGACAGAATATCCTCATATTGCCCACTGCCCTCTTTAGGACGTCACCCCTTAGCGGACCTATAGCTTTAGAATAGAGGACGGATCTCAGGATTTATGGTAGGTAAGACCATGCCCAGAACAGAGCTGGTAAAAAGGGAAACGCGGCTTTGTCTCGCTCTCTCTCTCTACCACCTTACCTCTTTCCAGCTCTGCTCTTCCCCTTAGCACACTGAGGTGCTTCAGGTGACTCTCTAAGTTCCCCGGAGTCGCGACCAGGGAGCGCACACGTGGCTTGGCTGGTTCAGCCTTTGTGTGTCCAGAGTTCACCAGTTGATACGTTAGGTGCCCTTCTTTCCTAAGAGGAGATTTCTTCCCAGCGGACCTCAGATAAGTATACCGCCTATTTGTGAAGTTATCCCCATTATTTGATGCTTTTGTTGTTTTTCATGCTGTAATTGCTTCCATATGCTATTGTAACTAAGGAGCTTGTGTGAATCCTGTACGCATCTGTTTTGTATGACTGAAGAAACTGCTTAGTAAAAAGACAACATTTTTTCATAAACCTATTGTGTTGTCTGACTTCCTTGGAAAAATAGCGAGCCTTCAGACGCCAAATCCGACCTCTGTATACACAGGAGTAAACTCACGCACCGCCCGCCCCTGTAAGCAGGGTCGATCCGGGCTCCCAGAACCATTGTGCATCTCTGGAGTGAGTTGCTAAAGTGTTCTGTCCCAGATGCTAACTAAGGGTTTGGAATCTCTCCCTTAGGAAAGGCAGGGACTAGTGAAAAGAGGTTCTGGTGGCATATTGTTCTGGAAACCAGAGAGGGTATAGACCATCTCGTGGTTTGTTGTTTAATGTACTGAAAAAGTACAGGGTTCCCTCCCATTCCTGGACTGGCTTGGGTGGGCAAAGACCTGTACAGAGTCTTTTTATTTCTCATGTCTTTAGAAAGTTGTTTATGGAGCCACCTTGGCTTCTTTAGGCTCCTCCCATTTTTCCTTCTCATAGGAATCGTTTGTGATTGTGCTTCCAATAACTCACTTTTAAGAAACTCCCACCCTTCTTCTTCAATATTTCTGACCATGGGATTCTACCCAGCATAACTCTAAGTATGTCAAAATTTGTTTTCCTGAAGTCCAACCTCTATGTCTGACTACGTACAGTGTTTCCTTTCCCCAAGACTGTAAATTCCAAAATTACATGGTCACCACTACCCAGGGTGCCTACTACTTTCACCTCATCAACCTGATGGAGTGCACAGTACAGCCAATGGGAGAGCTGGAAATGACCATTGGTTACTCACCATGAAGGGTCCTTCTCCTCTGAGGCTTGGAGGACATCTTGTGGGTGATTCCCATCCATCACTTAGGGAGGCAGGACTAATTTCAATTACTTCCTGTTTCCTGTAGTGGGAGTAACCCTAGGCTCAGTTCTGGTGCTCCAAAAGCAATACACTAACTTAACCACTGTAAAAAAGAGAACTTGACATTCAACAACAAGAGTATAGCCAAATCACAAACACTGGAACAGGAAGAAAAAGGTGAGTCCTCTCTCTCATGTAATCTTATTATTATTTTTAAATAGAGTGTGAAAGAACAGCATAGTAGATAGAGGAAATGACGACCCGGGAGGGCCAAGATGTCCTCCAAGCCTCAGAGGAGAAGGACCCTTCACGGTGAGTAACCAATGGTCATTCTCCCTCTGAGGTGGAGGCTATCTTGTGGAACCTCCCAGAGCAGTGTCCCTAATTTTTTGGGAGGGTGGTCATCATCAAGAGTCAGAACAGACTGCAGCACTCTCCGTCCGAATGCTGCATCAGCACAGTCATACATATCTTGTAATGCATTGATGAATGTGGATAACAAAGACCATGTAGCAGCCCTACAGACCTCCTACACCGATGCCCTGTTGACAAAGGCCATATTCGTTGCAGCACTGTGAGGAGACTGGGCAGTGATACCTGCAGGAACTCGGTTCATACTCCTGTAGGCTACAGTAATGCAGGACCTCATAGTGTTGCTTATGGCAGAGTTAGACATCTTTCTCCCTATGTGAAGAGGAAAAATGTTAACAAACATATCTTCTGTCCGTTTGAAACAGGCCATTCTGAGAATATAGCATTTGAGCGCTCTCCTCACATCCAGTGTATGCCAAACTTTTTTCCTCCAGATGGGTTGATTTTGGAGAAAATGATGGCAAACAAATCTCTTGTGATCTGTGAAATTTAGTATTGACCTTGGGGCAAAAAAGGTGGAATCTGTTCTCAGAACTACCTTGTCTTTGTGAAAAACACACCTCCAACTGAATTGACAGAGTGCCTAGTTCCGAAATCCTCCTGGCTGAAGTAATGGCCAGCAAGAACAAGTTTTCATCCTCGGGAATTTGAGCAGAATGGCTACATCGGCTCAAAGGGTTCCTTCGTAAGAGCTGTGAGAACAGTATTAAGCTTCCAAGTTGTAAACCTATGTCTCTGTGGAGAATCCTTCAATAATGCCCCTCTGAGGAAACGGCTAATGTGAGAGTGCTGAGGGATGTTAAGACAATTGTACCGGGGCAGGACCAAAGCCAGGGCCACCATCTGTTTCTTAGGTCACTGCCCTGAGACCGCTTACCAGACCGTCCTTGTAGGAACTCCAGTAGTGATCTAATTTCCAGATGCAATGGGTCAGCCTTCCGCTGAGCCCATCAGACAAAGGTCTTCCAAGTAGTATTGTAGATCCTTGGGGTAGACGTCCTTCTAGAGGCCAGGATCATATTGATGACTGGCTCTTTGTAGCCTAGTTTTGATAGCTTGTCCCTTTCAATCTCGATGCGGGTAAGCAGACCCACCCTGGCCTGGGATGCCAAACTGAACCGTGAAGCAGCATGTCTTCTGAGACAGGAATGGCTAGAGGAAGAGTCACTTCTATCTCCTGTAGTGGCGTGAATCAAGGATGACGATGCCAGTATGGTGCCATCACTACGATCTCTGCCCTTAGAACTTGTATCATCTGAAGAAGCTTGGGAAGTACAGGAAGAAGAGGAAACGTATAGATGAGCCCCTCGGGCCAAGGGAACAGAAGGGCATCCATGGCCTCCGCCTGGGGATGAAAATATCTGATGTCAAATCTGTCCAGTTGGATGTTGAGCGAAGATACAAATAGGTCTACTGTGGAGTTCCCAGTGTTGCCGCTCTGAGCCGGAAAAAACAAACTCTCTTGTGTAGGGACCATTCGCCCTCCTGGACTGTCTGGCTGTTCAGCTAATCTGCTTGGGTGTTGATGACTCCCTTCACATACTCTGCCCTGATCAATGTCAGATTGGATTCTGCCCAATTCAATAACTGAGTTGCTTCCCTGTGTAAAGCTAAAGACCTGGAACCCCCGTTGTTGAGGTAAGCCTTCGCTGAGATGTTGTCCATCCGAACAAGGATGTGGTTCCACCTGATCTGAGGGGCGAAGAGTTAAAGGGCCCACCTAATGGCTCAAAGCTCCAGGAGATTAAACAGCAGTTTCCTTTCTGCTATGGACCATCTGTCCTACACTGGTTGATGGAGTAAGATGCTCCCCCCAGTCTGATAGACTGGTGTCAGAGAAAATTTTGGATCTGGTCCTGAATCCAAAGGGACTTGCCTTGAGACAGATTGTTCAACTTGGTCCACCAGCGCAGACTTAATTTCACCTGGAGAGGTACTATGGACCATCTGCCCACTTCAAGGAAAGATCTATCTATAAGGCAATAAAGTTTTGGTATGGCTGTAAAAATAGTTGTAGTTGTCTGGAGTGAAAACCTTCCCTATTGTAGCATGTCAAAAGCCACGACCGTGAGGCTCATCATCTTGGTCAGGGTGAAGTCCTGGCTTGAATAATTTGGTTAACCTACTCCTTGATCTTTCTGGCCTTTTTGACAGGAAGAAAAAGCTTTGTAGCTTCAGTGTCCATCACCATTCCAAGTGTTCCAGATGCTGTGAGGGAGTCAGAGAGCTTTTCTGCATGTTCACCAGGAACGTGAAGTCTTGCAAGCACTGCGAATATGAATCCCTTGTTCTTGAAGACAAACGACCGGAAGAACCAGGATCTTTGTAAACACCCAGGGAGCTGATGAGACGCCAAAGGGCAGGGTTCAGAACCGGAGATGAGTCTCCTCCATGCAGAAATGTAGGACTCTTTGATGGTGTAAGAATATTGGAACGTGCATGTATGCCTCTGCCAAGTCGATGGAGGAGAGGAACTCCCTGGGTCGTAAGGATTCCACAATGGATCTGAGGGTCTCCATGCGAAAGTGTCTGGGTTCAACATATCTGTGTAAGTATTTTAAATCTAGGATAGCCCTCCAATCCTGTTCTTTTTGAGGACCGTGAGGAAGATGGAGTAGACCCCGGTCTCTTGTTTGTTTACAAGGACAGAGTATGGTATGAATGAAAAAAGGAGGGGCCTGCTGCCATCTTATCCCCCAAGCTGTACGGTCTTGGGTAGAGCCTTCTTCTTGTTGCAGGTTTCCACTAAGATTTCTTTCTTTGTATGTTTGTTTCCAGTGGATCCTCGAACAGCTTGTCTCCCTGAAATGGTCATGCTGTGATGATGGCATTAGATTGATAATCTGTAGGCCAAACTCTTAGTCAGATGATGCGACTAGCGGCGGCTGCTGATGCCATTGCCCTGGAAGCAAAGACCATGGTGTCTAGTGTGGCATCGGCAGTATAGGAGATGGCTTTCAAGATCCTATTGGCACCCTCCAGCAATGCTCCCTCCTAGCTGTGGAGTCTTGTGAGCAAAAATTCCGCTCTGTGAGCTCCTGGCATCAAAGCTGCGGGCCAGCAACCCGGCCACCACATAAACCAGTGAGCTCTGGAGCCATCCCTCCCGAGCCAAGACAAAAAGGTGTGAGCTGGAGGCTAAAAAACCGTGAGCTAGCTCACACCAACTCAGCCCAGAGGGAACACTGCTCTCCAGTAGTCTGCGGTTGCTGCATGGTAACCTCTCTATCAACTTACGCATCCACACAATAGTTGCTTTAGAAACTGTGGATGCTGCAGCTGGCATATTGATTGCCATGGAAGTGGCCTCATGTTCATCTTCAGAGAACAACCCAGAGGATTGTAGGGCAGTTGCTGGTGCATCAACCACAGGTACCTGCAAAAGATCTGAAGCAGATGTTATCAAAGGGTACATTTTTTAACAACCCCTGGAAATGGTGTGTTTGTTATTGGCTTTGCCCACTCTTCCTCATCTGTCTCACATAGAATTCAGGGGAGAGGAAGGCTCTCTCTGAGCAATTAGCTGGAGGAAAGAACTCATCAATGAGCTCTGTGCCATCTTTATGCCCTTGGGCATTAGCACACTTGTCCCCTGCCTTTTGGGGTCCCTGTATATTGAGTGCTGATAGGGTCTTAGACAGCAAATACTGAAAAACCTCGCCCTTGAAATATCTAAAGGACTGGTCTGAGACAATCATTTCCCCCAATTCATCATCATGACATGAAAATCCCCCCCTCCTTTTCACCAGAGACATGTGAGAGGCTATCCCTCTCACGTGAAGGCGGATCAAATAGGCAGTGCTCCTTGGGGAACCCTTTTTGTGCAGCTTTGGTGGGACAGCTGACTATGTTCTTGCACCTCCAAGGGGGGGGGGAGGATATAGTAGCCCCATGGCCCCCTGATCTACAGAAATGCACTATTTCCTCCCCCATGGCTCTTATAAAGAAGGCCATTATATTTGGAAATAAGGGGACAGACGGGGATTGCCAACATTACCACTCTGCAACTCGTCATCTTCCTCGTCCCCTTGAGCATTCTCGGCACAATCACGCCTAGCTCGATGAACCCCCTTGAACCATAGGTCTCGGGGTGCGCCATGTGCAGGATTAGGCTCTGCTCGCCGCTCTGCAACTCATCATCTTCCTTGGCCCCTTGAGCATTCTTGGCACAATCACGCCTAGCTCGATGGACCCCCTTGAACCATAGGTTTCGGGGTGTGCCATGTGCGGGATTAGTCTTTGCTCACCATTCCCGTCTTAAAGCATATAGTGGCCAGTGGACTCCAAAATGGCCACCGAAGCTGGTGCGGGCTCCGTAAATGCTGCAGTGGTGTGCAGCTGTTTGGCGCGCTTTGGAATGCCATCCTTGCTTTGCTGGTTGAGCATCGGCCACTGCCACAGTCTCTATCTCCAAAGTGGAGAGAAATCCATTGCTATCCTCTCTTAATGCCATGGAAGGCGGTCTGTGATGTCCCCCCCCCCCATTAAGAGAGCAACCTGCCCGGCAATGCTCAACCTCCAAAGGGGGGGGGGGAGAAAAGAGGATAACATATAGGAAGGAAGAAGAAAAGGATTTGATTTTTCTTAAGTTTCTTCAGAGAGAGGGAACAGCAAAGATGGAAGGAGAAAGTGAAAGTTAACTCAGAAAGATAGGGTTAGGGGCTTCCGGTCTGGCTTCTGTGAATGGCGGTCGCAACTCTGGGAAGCTCCCGGAGGTGATTCGCCCACGCGCGGCCAAGGGGGGGAATCCGCACAAGTGGAGACCCTAAGGAGCCTCAGTGAGAGGCTCCGATCCGGGGCGCTTAGGGGATGTGCCTCTTTCCCGGCCCGAAGGTCGGAAATTGAGGCTCGCCCCAATGGCCCTTGCTGCGGCAGTGCCTTGCATGGGGACTAGGAGAACCACCGGACGTCACCGAGTGATGAAGCGGAAAAGTGTTTGAATGGAAGATATTTGGCTAAAACTGGGAGTTGCCGGTCGGAAACGGGAAAAAAGGAGTGAAGCGCATTCCCCCCCCAGTGAAAAAGCGCAGGGAAGGAGGGGGAAAGCCCCCCCACTAAACAGAGACTGATTTAACAGAGAGAGGAGGGGGGAGTGAAATTCTAAAAGAGTGGTGTTACCTTTTGGTGAACTGTTAGAGAGGCAGAAAGATCCATCCGTTAGCTGCGCGGCACGAACTTTTAAAAAGTAAACAATAAAATAAAGATGTCGGGGCAGAAAAAGTTTCAGGAGAAGCCGACAAAGAAGCTGGGAGGAGCTTCAGCTGCTAAATCGCTCGCTCACAACTTTAATGCCAGTAACTCACAAAGTAGAATTTTTGCTCACAAGTCTCCACAGTTTAGGGGAAGCATTGATTAGGAGGAGAATGGAAAACAAAATGGAATTTAGAGCTAGCTGAAAGCAGACCCAGCCTAGAGTTATTTCCCTGTTCAGGCAGATTAACATTTGGTTTCTCCCCCCTCCCCCACATCTCATTATATGCTAAGTAGCATAACAATAGCACTTTAAACAATCAAGACCTGATGAATATAGTATTTTCATTTTTCATGTCTGTCACTTCTTTAAGTTCTCCCTTATGTAACTCTGCCTGTACCCCAGGCAGTATGGAGATCAGAAAGCTTGCTATGGTATCCCCTGGAATGCAGGGGAGATCACCACCAACAAGCTGCTAAGCTGTCTCTGTGATATCTTCCAACACTGCAGCCAGTGGCTCTCTAAGTTGCTGACATAGCTGAGAGGGGCTCCCCTGGAATTTGGACATCTTAGGTGCTTGCCTAGGTTTGTCTCTATAGCAGTTGCACAGAGATAGCTGGAGAAAATCTGTTCATTTGTGCTTTCTCAGGGATCATTAATTGAAAGAAGTGCATGTTTGTGAAATCCCTAAAGATGCAGCCATAAGTGTTCAGAATTTTGCCACTCTGTATACCCAGAAATGACAGAACATACCAGTGAGCGATTAGAAACTGATTAAACAACTGGTTAAATAATATTTCAGTGACTGTGACCAAATAAAAGGTATGTGTTTCCCTTCTGTGATATTATGCAATCAGCTCATTAAATCATCATGTCATGAACCATGACATTTAAAAAACAAACACTTTTTCTCAGTAAGAAGGCTATCAGTCATTATGGTTCCTGGCTCCTGCAAAAACAACATTTAGGAAAACAATTGTTCCTTTATTTCGTTTCTGCTCAAAGTCTTTTGATAAGGTAAGACTTGTCTTTGCTTTTACTTCACACTGTGGCACACCTCCCCTTAACTAGGTTACCAGATGTCCTCTTTTTAGAAGACTTGTGTGTGTCCTCTTTTGGGCTCTTTAAAAAAATGAAAATGTTGTCTTTTGGGGCTGGAAGGTTAGGAATATTCCTAGTTAGTAGAAATTATCACAACTTAAATAGTATGGGTATTTAATATGAGATTTGTCTGAAGTAGTCAGTCAGGAACTATGTCCTCTTTTTTGCTTTTGCAAATATGGTAACCCAGCCTTTAACACAGGCAAAGTTGGCACTGGAAATAGACCAGGTGATTCTATTTGGCATGGATGCTACATCATGTGCAGTTTCTGCTGATTATATTATATCTTTTCCAAACAGAGATCCGGATTTTCTTCTAAGAAGTTTAACTCTTCAGTTATGGCTGGAGGCACAATAGAAGCAATAAAGTGATCAGTAAAAGCGTTATAAATTCCTGGTATGTGATCTCTAAGCTGCCTACTAATTCCTGGTATATGGTCCATAAGCTGTCAAGTCACAGAACTCTTGCTGCTAGAGTGATCCCAGGCATAAAATATAGGCAAGACCCAAATAAAAAAACAATCACATAAAAATAAAAATTCTTTGTTTTTTCACTGCTGCTATCCCCATCTGAAAGAAGACAGGGGTGGAAACTAGTCAGAGGGTCAAAAATACTGATTTTACTGACCAAAATTCCAAAAAAACTAACCAAATACTGACAAAAAACTGACAAATTACTGAACAATTTAATGTCAGCCTACTGATAAGCTAGCATTTTAAATGTAAAACTAGGACTTCATTAAAAATTATTATTATCTGGCCTCCGCCAGCCCCATAGTTAGATGTGACCCAAATAAAAGGATTGCACACCTTTTTATTGATTTTTTTTTATGAATAGAGAACAATGTTTTCATTATTGTACAAAATGTAAGGCAAAAAAGATTCCCTTTTAAAAAAATCACATACTGCAGATAATAAAACAGCAAAACAGCAAAAACATATTAAAAACCAAACCTAAAGTAATAATTATGACAACAAAACATAATTACGATAAGGTAAGACTTGTCTTTGCTTTTACTTTAGCTTTGGTTCTTTGATGAAAAAAGAACTGGCCAGCAGCCTGCCATCCCTGGTGGAGGCCGTGTTGGGCTGGGCATTGGAACACCCTAGACCGATTGTCCTACGTGGTTTCAATGTCTATGTGGATGATGTGGCCTCCACTCAGGTGATAGACCTAGTGTCATCCATGGTGGCACTGGGACTCTCCCAATATGTAACGACTCTCACTCGCCGGGCTGGACACACGCTCGATCTGAATTTCGCAGCAGGGGTCACAGCGGATTGGGTTGGAACATCTGAATGTTTCACCCCAACACTGTTTGGGCGGCGAGCAGATTTCAGCTCACCTGTGGAGCCAAATGGACCCTATGTGGCTTCAAATGGCCCTGTGGGATCCGATGCCCCCCTGGTGGCTCGTTAGATGAGCTTGTGGAGGATTGGCATAGCTGACTCTCGGGAGCCATCAATGAGATCACTCCCTGCGCCCTGACTCTAGGCTGGCTCCTGGGTTTACCTGGGAGTTGCGGCTGATGAAGCGAAGGCTAAAATGGCTAGAGAGACAGTAGTGGTGCGCCTGCGATGAAGCCACAAGGACATCTTATAGGATGTTTATGAGATCCTATGAGATGGCAGTCAAAGCCGCTGAGAGTATTATGCAGCCACGATTGCGTCTGCAAACTCATGCCCAACCCAGTTATTTAGATTCGATCTATGACTGTTCTGCCACAAGGCAGACCAAATGTTAGGGAACTGGACACAAAGGCTGTGAGGCCTTTGCGAGCTACTTTGCAGATAAAGTCCTGTCACTCTACCATAACCTCCCCACCACAGTTGAGACAGTAAGTGAACTTGAGGCTCCATGCACGTCTTCTAGTCAGGTTATGGAGTATTTCAGTCCGTTCAGCCTGGAGGAAGTTGACAAACTGCTCTTAACTGTATGCCCTACCACGTGCTGCCTTGACCCGTGCCCATCATGGCTAATTAAAGCTAGCCGTGATGGGTTTCGAGATGCCCTAAGAGAGATTATCAACAAGTCCCTCTCGAAGGGACAGTTCCCTAGGGCACTCAAGGAAGCTGTGGTTCGTCCCCTCCTGAAAAAGCCATCTCTGGATCTGGCCGAATTGGCTAATTACCAGCTGGTCTCCAATCTGCCCTATTTGGGCAAAATAATTGAGAGGGCCATGGCAATTCAGCTACAGAGCTTTTTAGATAACTATTCCATTCTGGATCCTTTCCAGTCCAGTTTCCACCCAGGCCATGGGATGGAGACAGCACTGGTTGCCCTCATGGATGACTTCCAGAGGCATCTGGATTGGGGTGGATTGGCAGTGATGTTGCTGTTGGACCTGTTGGAGGCGTTCGACACAGTCGATCACTAGTTACTGATCCAGTGCCTTGCCGACACTGGAGTCCAGGGGCCTGCCTTGCAATGGCTGGCTTTCTTCCTTCAGGGTTGGGGACAAAGGGTGGTGCTATGGGAGCAGTTATCCCAAAGGCACACACCAATTTGTGGAGTGCCCCAAGGGGCGGTGCTGTCCCCAATGTTATTTGACATCTACATGCGCACCCTTGCCCAGATTGCCCAGAGGCATGGGCTGGGATGTCACCAGTATGTGGATGACACCCAGCTCTATCTGTTGTTGGGCAGCCAGTCTGACTCCACACCAGAAGATCTGGACCAAGCATTGCAAGCCGTGGCTGGTTGACTCAGACTGAGCCAACTGAATCTGAATCCGACAAAAACAGAGGTTTTTTGCCTGAGCCGGGGTGGCCCAAGGGTAGGGATACTACTTCCGACCTTCGATGGGGCACCATTGGTGCCAGCGCTTGAAAGGAGCTTGAAAGTGCTCCTGGATGCTTCACTAACAATAGAGGCCCAGGTATTAGGTAAAGGTAAAGGTTCCCCTGCTCAAAAGCCAGTCAAATCCGACTCTAGGGTTGCGGTGCTCATCTCCGTTTCAAAGCCGAAGAGCCAGCGCTGTCCGAAGATGTTTCCGTGGTCATGTGGATATAAAGGTAAAGGTAAAGGTTCCCTTGCTCACTGTCCAGTCAAATCCAACTCTAGGGTTGCGGTGCTCATCTCCGTTTCAAAGCCGAAGAGCCAGCGCTGTCCGAAGACGTTTCCGTGGTCATGTGGCCGGCATGACTAAACACCAAGGCACATGGAACACTGTTACCTTCCCACCGAAGTGGTACCTATTTATCTACTTGCAATTTCTTGCTTTCGAACTGCTAGGTTGGCAGGAGCTGGAACTAGAGATGGGAGCTCACTCCGTCATGCGGCACACTCGGGTCTCGAACTCCTGAACTACCGACCTTCCACAGCCTGCAGTTCAGCGTCTTAACCACTTGAGCCACCGCAGCT
>NW_015174873.1:669-6965 GCF_001447785.1 Gekko japonicus | reverse complement strand
GGGCACACGACGAAGCCCCGCCCCCTTCTTCCGGCCGCCCCCTGCTTCCAGCCTCATTCTGTTGCAGAAGGAGGAAGAAGCAGGAGGGTAAGTTGGCGTCCTCCCCCTCTGCCTGGCCGAGGCCACTCCACGTGGCCTCTGCAAGGACTCCCAGCCCCATCCAGGAGCTTCCCCGAGGTAGCTGTGTTAGTCTGTTGCTGCAAAATAGTCCAAGAGTTCAAATAGCACCTTTAAGACTAACAAATAGCACCTTTAAGACTAACCTTTAAGACTAAGACTAACTGAGTGGTGGGTGTGGTCTTATGACACACTTCCGGTGATGGCAGGGGGTGTGGCATATGCTAATGAGTTATGCTAATGAGTTCCCCTAGCTCTTTTTCTACGAAACGACCCCTGCTCTTTTTCAAGAACAGCTCTTATCAGAACTACGGTCATCCAGCCAGGTGCAAGTGGAGGAGTGTGGAATCAAACCCGGTTCTCCCAGATTAGAATCTGCATACTTAACTACTACACCAAATTGGCCAGATGCCAGGCTGGCCACAACCAGGGCCAGGACCTTCTCAGTGGTGGCTCTGTACTGGTGGAATGAGCTCCCAGAAGAGATGAGGGCCCTCGGGACTTTTTGCAGTTCTGCAGGGCCTGCAAGATGGAGCTCTTCTACCAGGCCTTCGACTAAGGAGCCGCACCAAATAACATCAGATAACTGAGAAGTGACAGTGCCCTGGTCCTTGGCTTACCACCACCAGCCTGTGCTGTTGCCTAAATATAGAGATCAAGACGAGCCAACCACCAATATAGGTTATCTGATTACAACACTAGTATTGGTTCCGCCTTCTGTAAGCATTGTTATAAGTACCTGATCACTTACTAGCACTTTATCATAATGTAGAGTTTTATTATTTGTTTTAAGATTGTATATAATTAACCTATATATTTAATCCCTTTGTAAGCCACCCTGAGCCCGCTCCGGCAGGGAGGGCAGCGTATAAATTGAATAAATAAATAAAATTATTCACAAATTCGTTTCTCAACAGTTTTCTGTACTGCATCCACAAGCATTTTTCTCGTTGTCCTCTTCTTCCATTGCTTTCTCAACTCCTTCTAGCATGAGCTGCACCGTGTTGAATCCCGCAATATCCATCACCTCTACTTTCATTGTCTCATATTTTAAGAGGTTAATTATGTTTCTATACTTTGTGGAAGATTTCACCAAATCACTTTTACTCTTAGCAACAAAGTCTTTAAATATGTTGTTGAAGGCTTTCACGGCCGGAGTTCATTAGTTGCTGTAGATTTTCCAGGTTGTGTGGCCATGGTCTTGGCATTGTAGAAACTGACGTTTCGCCAGTAGCTGTGACTGCTGTTATACCTCTGAGGATGCCAGTCACAGCTACTGGCGAAACGTCAGGTTGTACAATGCCAAGACCACGGCCACACAACCCAGAAAATCTACAGCAACCAAAGTCTTTAAAGTACTTCATAACTAAACTGAAAACAATCTGTCTTCTCACTGGGAAGTCATCATGTTTGCCCAAAAATGCAGTAATGAAAATGGAAAAATACAAACTGCATTCACAAAAATCAAAGAAATACTGATTTTACTGACCATTTTTTTTAAAAAAAAACAACTGACAAATTACTGACCAAGATGAAAAAACTGACCTTTACTGATTTTAGACCATTTTCCACCCCTGAGAAGAGCACAGTGATTTCAAAAGCTGGTTCCTCCATGTCAACAGACCATCATTCGTATCAGGTATGCACCATCAGCCACAGAGAAAAACACTTTATAATATAACAGGGCATTGTATGATTCTACAACAGTAACAGAGCATATCTTTATAATTATCTGGTAGGTTTAGCCATCTAAATAATAGTGCTTTGAAGATCAAAGCACTGCATATTCTGGACAATAAATATTTTCCTACCCAAACCTACTGATATTATCTGTCTGATCATAAAACTGAGACTGGTAAATGATTGCTGATTAGTGGTCAGAAAATACATTATTTTGCATTATTTATGGCAGGGGAAAGACCACACTGGACATATTTTGCACAGCTGCAAACATCTGGACATCATATTTTTGCATGGCTATTGTCTAAGCTGAGCCATCCAGCCATGTTCTATTGACACAGCAGTCTCCAAAAAGTCATTACTATTCTATTGCAATCCTGTGCAGTTACTAGTGAAACGACACCCCAGCACTGGCTACCATCTTACTACAATGCAACATGTGGACCATTAATTAAACATTTTAAATAAAGAAAACCCACCAAGAGCCTAAATATTTTCATTTTTTGTTGGTGGGGGAAGGGATTGTTATAGTGGACCCCAAAGGAAGGCAATTGTTTTTGTTTTGAATTGTTTAAATACTTCTAACAATTGTCTAAATGTTGGATTTTGGTTTATTCTCAGTTTTATCTGTTTTGGTATTTTGACTGTCTTTATAAAAATCATGCATTTTTAGTACATATTTCTACAAACCTAAAATAAAATTAATTGTGGCACCTGAACAGCCCCTGAGGCAGCAAGCAAAAATCAATAATCCTAAAGTGCATACACAATTAATTTAAAAATTGAAACATTAAAAAAACCTGCTACTAATATCACACTAGAGGACATATGGAAGAGAGAATGTGGATGCATCACTAAGTAAGAGCATAAATGGAAAGGTGGAGACCCTCTATTTTTTGGCCATGAGTTTCCTCTGCCAACACGTGACATGTTCCAGCTGGTGCTATTCACAACCTCTAGCTTGGCCTGTGTCATATGACACAGTAATTCAAGGTTGTTTGTTATTATCTGTATTTCCTCTTTAAAGAGGAACAAAGGGTGATATGTCACAACCTACCCAGTGCAAACCCCATGGGGTATACTGTCAGTTCCTCTCTAGGGATGGGCACAAACTGGGAAAATGCAGTTCTGTTCATGAACCACAAACTGTCACGAACTTTTAGCAGCCAAACAAATCGGTTCAGTTTGTGAGGTTTGTGACCCAGTAGAACAGACCCTGTGCAAGCTAGAGACACCAAACTTGCAGGGGATGTCTAGCTGACTCTTCTCTACCTGTCTAACAAGTTTCGTGAGGATTAGATTTATGGGGTCTGAGTTATGGCCCCCCAAAGGTGTCCCCAGGAAAGTGCTTTCTGTGGAAATGATCACCTGTTTAAGGCCGAGAGGCACAGGTTCAGGAGTGTATAGAACAGATTCTGTGCAAGCTAGAGACATCAAAGTTGCAAAGGACCTCCCCCAAATGCTCCTTTACATGCTCTCCAAATTCCACCCCCCTGTTGCTTTGAAGTTTGGTAAATATTTAGATTGAGTGGAGACAGTCTGTCAGGAAATCTATGCGCTCACAAACCAGCACAAACCAACAGGAACAGCTTGAAAGTTCATGGAAATTTTGTGCCAGTTGACCTGCCATGAACTTCATTTCGTGAACCACAAACCGATCAAAATTCGTCATGAACCTTAGTTTGTGAGCCCATTCATGGCCATCCCTACTCCTCTCCCACTTGGTCAAATTAAAGTATGTCTAGTGAAATATTCTTGTGAACTTTCTCCAACCTACTTCCCCTATAAATGGCCAGTTAACAACCCAGCAAAGGGGACTTGCATGCCTAAGCAAACTTCTGTGCCTTTGTCACTCATCTCAGCACCAAGCTATCTATCTGTACCCCATTGCTTTAAAGTAAATACACATCTATATACATTCAGATGCACATCCCCACTCACAAGCTGCTGATCTCTTGCCTAATTAGAGCTGGATAAGAATGCAATGGTTGAGTGCTGAGTCCTGTTTTGCCTCTAAAAAAGAAAGAACTTTCAAGAGTGTCAGTCTGCAGATTAACATCCAAAGCATGAACTGCATCTTTTCAACCAAATGTGTTTTTTGTCTTTGTGCAAATACTGAGGAGGCTTTTTTTAACAAATGAAAAAGTAAAATATTGTGAATTGACATAGTGGGAAAATGCAAAATGCAGATAGATACAAAAGGTCACTAAACAATGCAGGGAGGGAGACAGGTGTATTTATTTCTATTTTTATCCCACCTTCCCCACAAGCGGGCTCAGGGTGGGTTATAAACCACAAAGTAACAATATAATCAAAGTTTTAAAAAACTGCATTTCTCATAAAACACAAACCAAACACAAAACAGGGTGGAAGACACGGGGTTTATCATATCCTGAGTCTGTTTCGGGGGGAGGGCGGGGTATAAATCAAATCATACCCTTATTTATTTGTAACATAGAAAGGGATCTACTAACAGCCATGCTCTAGAGTTTGCCTTTGGAATCAAGAATTAGGTAAATAACGACTATGATGGCTGTCAAGTCCCACACTTCATCCTTCGTGCACCAGGGTCTGATTTTGCTCAAGTGTTTTCTCTTTGCCTCAGACAAGGATGGGTGAGAGTTGAATACCACTCCAATCCACCTTTTGTCCCCTAGCTCTACTCCCTTCTGTACTGGGAACCAGAGCTACAGCAGCCTCCTCCCTCAGTGAAGTCTTTCAAGAAGCCACCTTTTGAGTGATAGAACTTAAGAACAGCCCCAGTTGATCTTGCCAAGATGAGCCTTCGAGAAGAGACTTTCAGGAAATGTTACCCCAAGGTATTTAAAACTGCAGCACAGATCTATTGGGATGTTGTCTATGTACCACTGGAACTTATGGGGCCTCTTTTCAAAAACCATCACCTTTGTCTGAGAATGACTGATACATAGAGATTCATCTTTGCAGAAGTTGCTAAGCCTGTGCAGCAGCATCATGAGGCCAACTCGTTTGAGAGACAACAGAACAATGTCGTCAGCATACAGAAGAATATACCTTCCATTGGCCAAGTGAATGTGGAATAAACTCTGGGCCTGTCAGTCTCGCTACTTTGTCATTGAGGTATAAGTTGAAGAGCAGGGGAGCTAGAATGTACCCCGTTGTAAAACTCTAAGGATTAGTATCTCCTCAGTGATCCAGAGGTGCCTACTCTTATTTTAGCTGTTAAATAGCCCGCTGTAATTATAACCCTGACCTGGATGGCCCAGGCTACCTTGATCTCATCAGATCTTGGCTGTTAAGCAGGGTCAGCACTGGTTAGTACTTGGATGGGAGACCACCAAGGAAGTCCAGGGTTACTACACAGAGACAGGCAATAGCAAACCGCCTCTGAATTTCTCTTGCCTTGAAAACCCTTCTTGACGGCACTTTATACATACACATCTATATGAAATTCCCAGCATAGCTTCCTGTGGTTCAGTCATGTGACTGCAGCTGGGAACCCAGACATGTTGTTCATTCTGTATTCTCAACCAACATGTTTTCTGTGTCTTATCAGGGTCTAATCAGATCACTGTGGGTTTTCTGCTGCTTGTCCAAAGTGTGTAACTACAGGTAGCACAATTGTTACAGCAAGAATGGGCATAAAAAAAACAAGATATACGATTCCAAAGATTAATGTATGCAAAACACCTCTAGTCTTCTTCCTTTTATTATATCCTATATCTGTGTCAAAAATTTTTTAAATATCATCTCTAAAAATGACTGTGAAACTATGTTTCAAATATGTCATATTTACTAAAATGCAGTGCCAAGAACTAAATATGTGTCTTGCTGAAAATGCTGGGCTGTATTGCTCCACTCTGAAATCACAATAATACTTTAAAATACTATCTCTTCAAAGTCTTCCTCTGCTTCAGTTAATCCACATAACCACTTCTCATAGGGTATGCATTTCTCCCACAGTTTAAATGGCACTCGCACACAGAGAGGACATGATGACCCTTACCTGTCTTACCCCAAATGCTGGCCTATAATGCCCTACTAAATTCAGATGCAATCCTAAAGGATATTTTTAAATGTACCTACCTGCCTTCCCCACTACCCCAATCATGGCAATGGTTTTGTATACCAAGCATACCTCCTAGTAAATTTCACTGCTAAAATGCCTTGGCAGGTGTTTTGTTTTTGTTTTTTTATTAAAACGATGTACTTAAGTGAGGAACATAAATACAGCATTTTGGGGAGGGGGAATCAAAATCTTTAGTAATGAATAGGTTTTCAGCTACATATTTGGGGGCATAGATGAATGTGGCATAGAATATGCTCCTTGGGAAGACAAAGTCAAAGCTTGTGTTGCCCTGCACTCCTTTCTGCTGTTGGAATAATTTTTTTCTCCCATATCCTAAGCCCTCCTCCCACAGTGGGATGTACTAAAAGGAAGGACAGGATTGCCCATTGGAAACAATGGGAGACACTGGAAGACCCATTGGAAATAATGGGAGCCAGGAATGCAAATTGCC
>NW_015174873.1:0-525 GCF_001447785.1 Gekko japonicus | reverse complement strand
AGGAGGTGGAATGACAGGGCCACGGATTGGAATGACAGCCCTAGGTTGTGCGAGGAGTGTTCAGGAGCTGGAATGACAGGGCCAACAGTGGAATGACAGCCCTAGGGTGTGCCAGGAGTGTTCAGGAGCTGGAATGACAGGGCCAACAGTGGAATGACAGCCCTAGGGTGTGCCAGGAGTGTTCAGCAGCTGGAATGACAGGCCCACGGATTGGAATGAGAGCCCTAGGGTGTGCCAGGAGTGTTCAGGAGCTGGAATGACAGGGCCAACAGTGGAATGACAGCCCTAGGGTGTGCCAGAAGTGTTTAGGAGCTGGAATGACAGGGACAACTGTGGAATGAAAGCCCTAGGGTGTGTCAGGAGTGTTCAGGAGGTGGAATGACAGGGCCACGGATTGGAATGACAGGGCCACGGATTGAAATCATTCCAGCTCTTGTCATTCCAATCCATGGCCCTGTCATTCCAGCTCCTAAATACTCCTGGCATACCCTAGTGTTGTCATTCCAATCCGTGTCCCTGTCATTC
>NW_015174872.1:685136-700167 GCF_001447785.1 Gekko japonicus | reverse complement strand
GAATAAGGAACCAACTTCAGCCTCCTAAGTCATACTGGCATCAGTGAGGAAGGGAGGGAGGGGTAGGGAGCAAAGCTGTAATTTTTGTGATAGAAAGGCTGCTGCTCTGATTCATTTAGACAGCACATGTGTGTGGACCCAGGCTCATGTCCCTAATCTGAATGTGAAACTCTGTATGCCCAAAGGTGTTGCGTGCGTGGTTCCAAGCCTGATCTACCAGTAGCTGCTGTGCACAGTCCTAATCGGAAAGCTGGCATTAGCCCTAAGTCACCTTCTTCCTCCTTCCAAACAGAGCTGTCACCAATTATATGAGTGGGGCTGCAAGCATGCAAAAACAAATGGCACTTAATCAACATTTATTTTGGTGGGTGTTAAACTTGCTTTCTCTGAAGAATAAGGAAGGCCTTTTAAGAAACTCTCCTCTTCCTTTTATTACATACTAGTGAAATTCCTGTCATCTTGCTGGAAATGGATTGGAGGGAAGGTCACTACACTGCAGGATCCTAGGGGACACAATACATGCACACTGCAACTCCCCATGGAACCCCTGAGGCAGGGGTGAGGGGCAAGGAAGGACCTCTTCACTATCTCCCAAAAAGCAGCTAGGGTTGCCAGGCCCCCCTGGCCACCGGCAGGAGATGGGGTTAGGGTTATCACCTCCAGGATGGGAAACTCCTGGAGATTTGGGGGTGAAGCATATTTATTTATTTATTTTTCATATTTGTATCCCGCCCTCCCCAAAGGCTCAGGGCAGCTCACAAGGGCAAGGTAAAAACCGAACCATAAATAAAACATATGGTACATAATAAAAACATACAACATTATTAAAAACAGTGGTGCTCAATCAATTCCTAGTATCGTGAATCCAAGATGAAGCAACTCAGTTCAAATGATACATCCCATGATATTATGCCTAAATGGAGACGACTTATCAGATCTTCTAAACATTTCCAGGTTCTTCCTCAGGGCCTCGTCAGTGCATCCTTTAAGGTACCGTGACAGTGATGGTATAGTGGGGCAGCAGCTCCTACTCAAAGGCCTGGCAGAAGAGCTCCGTCTTGCAGGCCCTGCAGAACTGCATAAGGTCCCGCAGGGCCCGAATCTCCCCCAGGAGCTCATTCCACCAGGTAGGAGCCGCCACCAAAAAAGCCCTGGTCCTGGTCCCAGCTAATTTGGCATCCTTGGGGCCCGGGATGACCAACAAATTCTGGGGCCCCAACCGTAGTGCTCTTGGGGGAACATGTGGGGAAAGGCGGTCCCTCAGGCAGGCTGGACCCTGGCCATATAGGGCTTTATAGGTAAGAACCAGCACTCTGAAACAGATCCGGTACGCTATCAGCAGCCAGTGCAGCGCTTTCAGCACAGCATGGAGAAAGACCTCAGAGAGAGATTTCAATGGGTTACAATGCCATAGAGTCCATCCTCCAAAGCATCCATTTTCTACAGAGGAACTGATCTCTTTAGTCTGGAGATGAGCTGTAATCCCTAAAAGGGCTGGCATCCCTAAAAGCAGCCCATTTTCTTTGTTCCAAAGGGGCTGCTTGATCAACCTGCACTGTTACCTGCATCTTCTCCACATCCCATCATAAGCACAACCTGCTCCAGGTTCTACTTCTGGGTCCTCTCAGGCAGAGAGAGGCCTTTCCCAGCACTTGTTACCTGAGTTCTTTTAGCTAGAGATGTCGGGATGAGACATTCTTCATGCATAGCATAATCAGTAAACCCCACCTCCTCCCCAGGAGAAACCCTAACTGGCCTACATATGTATCCTCACAAGTACTGTTGTGGCCTGCTCAGTGAGGTATGACCAGAAGAGGATATCATCATATATTCTAATAGCCAACAGAGGGCGCCGTGCGGATCCTTAGTCCCAGGAAAAGGAAGCTCCGTTTGGCTCAGGAGCTTTTCCTATATATTGAGTAGTCTGCCAGTGCCTGCAGAAAAATCTAAAAACTAGAAAAAACCCTCCAGGGATGCCTGAATTCCCCCAAAATCCCTTTGAAATGGCCTTTGCAGGGCTCTGCTTCAGACACCAACTGTGAGAGAGAGGTTAGAACGTTCAGGGGGGGGGGAGGCTTCTAACTGCTCTGTGAGTCAAAGGGTGTGGGGGGAGGGCCCTTTTCCAGGCCTCCGTGGGCCTTTCAGGGAGGGAGGGAGCCTTGGGGCCTGGCCTGGGGAGTCCCTAGAGGTTTTGAGGTGGGATTGGGGAAGGGAGAGGTCTCAGCTGGGTATAATGCCACAGAGTCCACCTTCCAAAGCAGTCATTTTCTCCAGGGAGTCACAGATCTCTGCTGCCTTGAGTTCAGTTGTAAGTCTGGGGGGTGGGTTTTCCTTCAGGCCCCACTTAGAGGTCGCCAAGCCTAGGCCTGCCAGCACTTTAGGGTTGCCAGGTTCCCCCCCTGGCCACCGACAGGGGATTCTGGATAAGGTTGCCAGGTCCAGGCTGGGAAACTCCTGGAGATTTGCGGGAGGAGCCTGGGGGGGACAGGGACCTCAGTGGGGTACAATGTCACAGAGTCCACCCTCCAAAGCATCCATTTTCTCCATGGGAAGTTATCTTTGTAGTCTGGAAATGAGCAGGAATTACAGGGGATCCCCAGGTCCCACCTGGAGGCTGGCATCCCTCGGCAGCACCCTCTGGGTGACTTGATACCACTTGATTTGCATGACTCAAGTAGGCCCAGCTGCTTGCTACTGTTCATCAGCAGCCATCAGTTAGAGCTTCAGATTAGGGTTTGCAAGACCCAGGTTCAGATCCCTATCTTGCAGTGGAAGCTAACTGGGTTATTTTGGACCAGTCACATACATTCAGCCTAGCCAACCACACAGGGTTGTTGTGCAGATAAAAAGGAGGAGAGAATAATGTAAGCTGCTTTGGTCCCCACTGTGGAGAAAGACTGTAATTTTTCTAGGTAGAGGCTGTGGGGGAGGGGTGTGGAGATGGAAAGTTGCAGATAGAGAGACAGATAAAGGTAGGTTGGCTGTTGGGTGGGAAGGAAATTGTGTTGCCAACTTCAGGTTGGGAAATTCCTGGACATTTGTGGGGTGGAGCCTGGGGAGGGTGGGATTGGAGGAGGGAAGGAACTACAGATCAGTATAATGCCATAGCTGGTGGAGAAAAAGAAAAGGGGGGGGCAGAAGGGAGAAAGAGTGTGAGAGAGGTAGAGGGAGACAGGAGGAAGCAAAGGTGTGAGGAATAGGATAACCATTCCGCAAGTTTCTTGCGGGTCTCCACTTGTTTTATCTATTTATGTTATTTATAGCCATCCTTTCTCACTTGGACTCAAGGCGGATTACACACTCAATACAATCGAGGGACAAAACATTCAATAAACAATGCAATAAGATTAGGGTTGGAGAACCAACCAGATCTCTAAAAACAGTACTGAACCAAGCGATAGGTCGATGAAGTGAATGCTGACTCTCAAAGGCTAATGCTGCAATCATTGTTTTGTTAGTCTTTAAGGTGCCACTGGAGTCCTGTTTTATTTTGCCACTACTGACTAACACAGCTACCCATCTGGAAGAGGATGTGTCCAAGTCACTATAGTTTTGTGTCTACAATTTATTTATTTAAATTTATAACCCGCCCTCCCCGCGAACGGGGTCAGGGCGGCGTACAGATGGGGCCAATGCCCAATACATAAAACATAAAAACTGCATTTAAAAAACATTCAATACAACATAAGTGCTCTCCACAATAACTAACAAGGGAACAGATGACGTCATCAAGATGGTATCCTTAGTGGCCACAGCTCCACACAGTACCACCATTTTAGCGCTCACGGCGAGTTGGTAATAAAGGGCTAGGACAGATAGTAATAGTCATAGACTGATGGTAACAGTCGTGGCGGCTCCTACTCAAATGCCTGGCGGAAGAGCTCCGTCTTGCAGGCCCTGAGGAACTGTGCAAGGTCCCGCAGGGCCCGGATCTCCTCTGGGAGATCACTGTGGCTAGGTCGTCGCGGTCGAGAAAGGGAACCAACTGCTGAGCCAGACGAAGATGGTAAAAGGCTGCCCTGGCAGTGGCTGCTACCTGGGTCTCCATAGATAATGTGGAGTCCAGGAGCACCCCCAAACTCCTAACCTCCGACGCTGGCACCAAAGGCGCCCCCTCGAAGGTCAGGAGTGGGAGCCCCAACCCCAAACCACAACGACTCAAACCCAGGACCTCTGTCTTTGCCGGGTTTAGCCTCAGCTGACTCAGTCGGAGCCAACCAGCCACGGCTTGCAACACCCAGTGCAGATCTTCTGGGCCGGAGTCTGACCGGCCGCCCAACATCAGATAGAGCTGGGTGTCATCCGCATATTGATGACACCCAAGCCCAAACCTCCGGGCAATCTGGGCAAGGGGGCGCATGTAGATGTTAAACAACATCAGGGATAATACAGCCCCTTGGAGCACCCCACATTCAGGGGGGTGTCTTTGGGACTGCTGTTCCCCTATCACCACCCTTTGTCCCCGACCTTGTAGGAAAGAGGCAAGCCATTGAAGGGCAAGTCCCTGAATCCCTGCGTCGGCAAGGCGGTGGGTCAGCAATTGGTGGTCGACCGTATCAAATGCGGCTGACAGATTTAATAACAACAGTGCCGCCACACCACCCTGATCCAAATGCCTACGGAGGTCGTCAGTCAGAGCGACCAGTACCGTCTCCGTCCCATGCCCTGGACGGAAGCCGGACTGGGAAGGATCTAGGATGGATTAAATTAAATTGTAGAACATTTTGTCCCGTGTTCTGATGTTTAGGAAGTATGGAATGCCCTGGATAGTATCATGCAAGCATTCTCCTTGCTCATAATTACTTTTTCTCAAAGGTTATAGAGAATAATAGCCTGAGTGGATGTAATTTTATACACAGAGCTCTCAACAAATTTCATCCAGTATGTACTGTGCCTAAACAGAGGTATGAACCAGGTCTGAAAAACGCACTGCCATCACTTGCTGACACTGGGAAATGACAGTTTGATGGGGTGTCTTAAGATTCCTTCTCTGGGTTTCAGTAACATGCTGTAAAGTTTAGTGATACAGTGCAGTTGCACCAGTGACATAACAATACAAACAGAACACTAATCAGGGCACTGCATGTGAACAAGAAGCAGCTTTCCTGCATACTAGAAAGAATTCTACACTGATGATGCTGTGAGTCACCCAAGGACTTCTGAACTGGGAACTAAGGAGCATTTCATGCAGTAAACAACATACTGAAGGTAGAAATCGAGCTCTTCATTGTGCAATAAGACATCTAATAAAGAACTGTATCATAGAGAGTCTTCCCTTTCTATCACTAGAAAATATACCAGTGGCTGAAGAGGCTAAGAAACCTCACTAGCAAGGATCCTGCTAATCCAGCACCGCAAACACCAGTGGTTTCCAGAGCTGCAGTCTGGAGAACATACTGACCCCTCTGAAGCTTTTTGCTAAATGATGTGAACTGGCTTACTGGCAGAATCCTTTTGAATGATGACAGTAATCTTTCTGCAGTGTATTGGCTCTTTGCTTAAGCACATGGCGCACAGATTGATCTGTTGTGTTTGTCTGTGCCACCATGTGGGAAGGCTGGAATGAATGGCTTTCTGCTCTTCCTAGCGCTATGTTTTTGCAACACTGTTCATGCTACTTGCACTGAAACGGTGAGTGCTGGGAACAGGAGTGAACATTTCCTTAACTCTCCAGGACAGTCTCTTGCCTGCGATGGGGTACCTGGCTGTTTTGAAGAAGTATGTGCATACTCCACCTCAGTGCATTTTCTGTCACCTTCATGCATTATCATCACTGTCACAGCACAGATCCTGTAGCTTCTACTGCCAGACAGTGTTTCTATTATATCTAAGATATCACTGGTTATAATACTTGACGAAGACTATGCAGTGCAGTTACTGCTTCATCTTTGCAATCAAGTTGTTAACTCACCATATTAAAACCTTTTACATAATGGGAATTTTATATTTAGATGTTATGATCTTGATAGTAAAAACAGTAAAAAAAAACAACCCAACCCAACATCCTGAGAAAACAGGGTTGTTCTATAAGCTGCATTACCTTCATCATTGATCAAATTTCAGAATCAAGTTTTGTTTATTAATGCAGTTAAAACATTAGTGACACCTGAGAGCTCCACTGGAAAGCCACTGGTTCTCATGGGATGAAACACCTTAATATTTTAATATGAAGTATCTTAATATTCTAAAAATCACAATTCACTATACTTTTTTTGTTTGTTTAAATAGCTTATATGATAGTACCACTCTAGTCTACATCCAGGAGCAAAAAAGGGAAATGAAGTACAGCAAAAACAAACAAACAAACAACCACCACCCTGGGCCCTGATTCTGGAAGAAGCAGAGCAGCATCAGGAAATAGTTTTTATTGATTGAGTGAGTGAATGATTGTTTGATTTTTATTCCACCCTACCCCACAAGTGGGCTCAGGGTGGCTCACAACATGCAGCTATAACCATCTAGAATATTAAAACATAACATGATAAAAGTTGAGAAGATGGTATATTCACAGCAGTGCTTATGGACAATTGGAGTGATGAGGCAGCACTGATTACCTGTTAGGCAGTGCATCACACAGCATGGCCCTGAGCTGCCCCAGCAGTCACTGGGAGTGGTGAAAGAACTGGCCCAGGTGTGGAAGCCTGTTTCTGCAGGTAGATATACTTCTCTATATTTAAGCAAATACCCCTTATCATACTGGAGCTGCACAGGTTTCTGTCCATATACACCTTGCTGGTGGCCATTATGCTGAAGATCCTTTTGTGGACCTTAATTATTCAGTCAGGATATAATATGACGATATACTGAAAATCCTTAAGCCATCCGTTGTAAAGATTCAGTACCATGACATCATTGTGCAAAAAAACACAAAAAACCAACCCACCCAGATTGTGCAGTATGAGCTAATGCTAACTGGCATTCAGTTTAAACATTCTTTTTCGACAATTAGGAGGTTGAAGGGCTTGCAAACTCTATGACTGTTATATTCCACTAAATATCAAAGGACAATGTGCAAAAAAAAAAAAGTTGCCAAAAGAGGACAAAGTGAGGCCAAAGCAATGCCATTTTGTGCTGTGAAACCTGTAGTTTCCCTTCTCCTTAAGGAGTTGTTAAAACACACACACACACAAATTCAGATTGTAAAAGAATGAAATCATATAATCCCTACTAGGTCAAGTAGTCCCTTCTCTCCCTCCTCCCAACAGTGCTAGGCTGGCTTCACAAACACAAAGAAGAGCTCATTTCCCTGCCCAATGTCTCTCTTTCAGCTGTTTATACCTAAAACGCTGTTGCCTCGAGGAACCCTTCTGATGGATGTTGATGAAGGGCTGGTGGAAGCCCCATGTGTGCCCCGGGATCACAGGGGTGGCTTTCCCCCCCCCCCCCCCGCGCTTCCTTACAGCACGGCGCGATTTCTGTGCAGCAGACCTTCATGCCTGAGACAACACCTTGTTCAAAGGCATCATCTCACTTCTGTGGGATTCCTGCACAGTGCCATAGCTGACAATCGCCAGGAACCATACTTACACACTACCTCTTTCAAGGACAAAGAGAATCTCAGTCACCACACACAAGGTAGGGGGCTTTGGGGCTGGGAAACCGGCAGAAAAAAACTTGCACTTGCGGCATCAAATATATGTCACTACCATGAAAATGAGGCAGCGAATGAAGGTCATGAGGCTTAGCCGTGATCAAGAGAGGGAAGGGGGGGGGAGCACTGCACCAAAGGCGCTCAGTAAATGGATATTGTGGCACTTACCATGAAAACAGAACGATTTGAAGAGGACCAGCCTACGGGCTCCTGTTGAAAACCACCACCACCACCACCACCACCACCACCACCTTCCGCAGGAAGAGATCCAAAGGGAGGTCTGCAACCAGTCGTCCACGGGAAGGAGAGCGAAGGATGGGATGCTTCACGCAACACAACAGGCGAGTCTTTCCCCCAGCCTCCTGAACCTGTAAGCACTCCGGGCTGGCGAGAACCAACGCGGGGGGGGGGGGGGGGGGACCCAGAAATCTGAAGCTGACTCCGCCGTAGCACTGCAGCGAAACCCCGACTGCCGTTTTGTCTCTCAGCCACACGCGCGCGCGAGCGACACGCGGGGAGTTCTCTCCTCTCCCCCTCCCCCGGGAGTTCGTAGGCTCGTCGAGGGGAGGGGAGGCGGAGTAGGGGAGTGGGCAGGGAGCGGAGGGGAGCTGGCCTCGGGAGTCTTAATCAGTCGCGGCCAACAGCCAATCAGGCGGCGCCTCAGCAGTGCCAGCAGCCCCGACAGCCCCGCGCGGAGGCAAAGTCTGCCCCGTGTGTCCCTCTGCCGAGACAAGAACATTCCCTGGGCAATCCGTTTCCCTTGATCCGGCAGGCTTGCATTGCTCCTGCACACAAAGAGAACTGTTCGCGTGCCCTGTGGCTCTTTAGCCGGGGAGCTCAAAGCTTTAAGAGCCCAGCAGCTCCCAGAATGAGATCCTCATGGTCGGTTATCCAGATGCGTTGCTTCTTACTTCTGCAGTGACGCCAAAAGGTGCAAGGGGGGGGGGGGATTGTCCCTACCTGCCTTCCAGCGCCACCTGAAACTTCATTCTGTGCTGCACCTTACACCCTATAAGTAGGTTTTTAAAGTTGTAACCAAGGTGACATACAGGACGAAAAATTGAGCACTGCCTCTCCAGGTCCGTAGCCAGGATTTTGTAATTTCGGGGGCCTTCAAATAAGTCAGGGGCACCGATGTCACAAAAATAAAAAAAAATAAAATTTTTTAAAACTCATGCTGGCCAGTTGGAGCAGACAGGATCAGTTGGAGCAGGCAGTCACTCACCCCTGGAGGTCTCCCATGGCAAGGCGAGGGGCTCCAGCAGCAACAGGGCAAGGGGGCAGGTGAGTAAGCGCCCACGAGCTGGCCTCCACTGGCGCTCCGGCTGGGCAGGTACCCAACACAGGAGGAGGCAGCAGAGGAGGAGAAACAGATGCCCTGGCCCAGATCACACAGTGCAACTGCCTCGGCCCGTAGAAAGTTCCTGTGCTGTCAAAGCCCACTGGCCCCACCTTGCCTGCTGGGCCACCCTCCTGGTCGCCTCATGCTGGTTCCTGCAGCGGCGACACTCAAGAAGGGGTGGCGGTGGTGGGGAAAAAAGCTGCGCTTGGGGTAAAGGCAGCAGCAGTGGTGGTTCGGCTTCTGTGGAAAGGGGAAAGTAACGTTCAGCATCGCCACTTGGGGCTAGAGGGCTCCTCCTCCTAGCCTCGCAGAAAGAGTGGAGGGGACAAAAGGCTTCCTTTCACAAGACGTGCGATGTTGAACACCTACCCCCAACTACTAGAAAAACTTCACAAGCCACGCTTGGGGAAGGGGCACCAGGGGGAAGTGAGCTGTGCTGGGGGAAGGGGCAGCGGGCTTGAGGGCCAGCTGGAAGTTGGGGGGCCTTGTTAGGAAGTCAGGGGGCCGGGCCCCAAAATACCCCAATGTAGCAACGGGCCTGTGCCTTTCTTAAATGATCATGTGCAGAATGACATTCTGTTGTAAGCGTGGCCTCACACAGAAATTTAGATTTCTGCAATGGAAATTCAAAAGTCTGCAGTAAAAAACAAAACATAAAACCCTCAAAGTGCTTCGATCTTTCATCACAACAAGCTTTGCACCCCTTATATGGAAAAATGCAAATAAATGTATTTATGCATTCACATTTATTTCACTTAGAAAGTCTGGATTTATTTTAAGCAGTATTCTAAGTGAAATGGAGTTTGGAACGGTAATACAAACAACATAGGTACAAAGGAAATGGGACTGGAAGGGGAAGAGGAAGGAAGGAAGGAAGGAAGGAAGGAAGGAAGGAAGGAAGGAAGGAAGGAAGGAAGGAAGGAAGGAAGGACTTCCTGATCACTGATAGAGTGACAACGTTTTTAAAGCTTTTATCATTCTTTGCTGACATGTCTTCGTCTACAAGGATGACTGGAACCTTGTTTCATCACTTTCATATGAAAACAAATGAGAGCCTCTCAGAGCCAAACTAGACATTACATTTTTGAAAAGTTGGGTTAGAGTTCTCTTGACCCAACTAGGTTTGCCAGCCTCTAGGTGGGGCCTGGGGATCTCCTGCTTTTACGACTGATCTCCAGCTGGCAGAGATCAGCTCCTCTGGAGAAAGTGGCTGCTTTGTAGGGTGGACCCTATGACATTGTACCATGCTGAGGCCCCTCCCCAATCCCCGCCCTCTCCTGGATCCACCCCCAAAGTCTACAGGTATTTTCCAACCCAGACCTGGCAACCTTAGGCCCAACTTTCATTCTGCTCAGTCAGACAACAGCAACTAGGCACTTATTTCCCAAGTGTCACAGTGGCCCAAATTTGGATCAGGACCATGGTGCAGGAGGAGAAAGGGCTTTCACCTTCACCCCATTTTATTGACATAAAATGGTCCCAGAGGATATTACTTGCCCGACTGGGGTCTGTGCATGTAGTTATAAAACATCCAGTTATAAAACAACCCTCGGGTTGCTTTCATATGAAAAAAGAGCAATAGGTATATTGCTAGGGTGTCACTAGTGTTCCCTCTAAGCTGTGCATGTGAGCAGTTGCTCATTAATACAGGAAGCCCTGCTCAGCAGCAATCTGGAGCCCCACAGGGTCTTGCACTGCCCATTGCTCATTTTAAGATCACAGCAGTTACATTCTGCTAAAGATGTGAACTGCTCCGCTCAGTAGGGGGCGTGGGAATTAGAGGGAACATTAGGTGACAGTATCCTAGAATTATACAACTATTTTCATTTTTTTAAGCTGGCAAAAAGTATTCTAGTGGTGTGAGGGGGAAAAGTGGACATGAGGGGATACCTTAGAGAATTCCCCATGTGGAACCTGCAGTGAGGTAGGGTTGCCAGGTCCAGCTTGGGGAATTCCTGGAGAATTTGGGGGTGGAACCTGGGAACCTGGGTTTGGAGAGGGAAGGGACCTCAGTGGGGTGTAATGTCATCGATTCCACACTCCAAGGCAGCCATTTTCTCTAGAGAATCAGATCTCTGTAATCTGGAGATCAATTGTAATTCCAGGAGATCTTCAGGTACCACCTGGAGGTTGGCAAACCTAGTGGGAGAGGAAGGCAAGAAAGTTCCATTCTGCCACTGGAAATCTGAGTCTGGATCCAACCACTATGTTGGACATTGAAAATATTTTAAATTACCTTATCCGAGGTAATGGCTCATATTGCTTTTATGATATAAATTATGATAAGGTTTCAACTGACAAGTTAATGTAAAAAAATCTTAATTGCTTAGTTCCCCTTTTTGAGATACACAAAGTGTATCATTGTCAGATTTTTCTAGTAACCCAGGCTGCAAACCTAAGAACACTCCCCTGGGAGTAAGTCCAAATGAATAGCATAGGACTTACTCCCAAGGAAGCTTGTTTAGAATTGTTTCAGCAGTGTATCTTGGACAATGTGTGCTGAATTCTACTTCATCCTGAAGCATCCCAACTATGCCAAGGTCAGTATTGTCTACTCAGACTGGCAGTGGCTCTCCAGGGTCTCAGGAAGAGGTCTTTCACATCACTGACGACCTGGTCATTTAACTGGAGATGCAGGTGATTGAACATGTGACCTTCTGCAAGCAAAGCAGATGTTCTACAACTGAACTAACATCCCTTCCCAGAAAGGAAAACAAAACAACTAAAAACCTTAAATAATTCAAGGGCTGAGCATAAAGATCTATTTCTGCCATTCAGTTTTCCTCTGTGTTTGGGATTTCAAGAATCCATCATTGGCTGGACATGGATTGTTTTGGCACGTGACCCTGCCTCCTTCACAATGCAGATAAAATCATGCCTGTGAGTCTTCCATGTGCTGTTTCAACCATCCCAACTATTTAAAAATTTGCATCAGTCAGAGCTACTAGTTAAGATGCTGGGAATGCAAAAGGGCTTTCCTGTGTAGGGCTTGCTTATACCATATGCTGACTACTATATATGCTGAGTCTGCACATCAGCAGGATCCATTCTGAGTGATAGATTGCTGCCAGTGGCATATAAGCTCTGGGTCTACAGGAGTCATCACTATGGGGAAGTAAACCTTTAAACATAATGCCAGGACAGTGTGAAATTCCACACAGGTAAGTGCTTTTTCATGTATCCAACATCTTTTACATCTACTCTTTTTCAGTGGTAGTAAGCAGAGAGAGAGAGAGAGAAATGTGTTGCCTTCTTGTACGCTTGAATCAGCCTTTCAAAGGATCTCCAGCCGCAATCAAAAATATATATTTACTAGGAATAAGGCCCATTGTAGAAATAAATACAACAAGCTCTAGAAAGAGGCTCTGGGAGAATGCCAAGGCCTTGGGCACTTAGCGTTAATCTGCTGTGGCAACCTCAGCAGGGTATAATGACACAGAGTCCACAATTTTCTCCTGTTACCATGAGTGCTTGTAAATGTATTCCCTGTATGTGCTGATGCTGTGCTTGTCAAATGTCTGTGTATATGTGCATTTGGGACTCAGGGTTCGCTGCTGTGTGTTTGAATGCCTGGCCTTGCACCTCATTGCTGCCTATGGATGGGCATAGCTTGAGCTGCCTGCCACAAGACACATGCTTCCCTGGAATTTCCCAAGATGCCTCTGGACAAAGAAGGACGATGCCATTGCATCTGTTGGGACACTTGGAGAAACAACAAGGATTCCCTCCATGCCTGATCTGTGGGAATCACGTAACTCTACCCGGCTATCTGGTTTGTGCATCACAAAGAAAACATCTTGTATTGCCCATGGACCAGGATCAATCTCTGCAAATCAAAGGTTGCCCATGGAAACGACATTCCACACCGGACTACATGGCTCTCCTGGGCTCTGCTTTGAAGTTAGGGTAGCTTATCTGAATAGTGCCCCTTCCCCTTAATTAGGACGTCACCCAGTCTTTGACCTATAGGGTTAGCAAGGGGACGGAGTTTCAGGAATAGATTGCCCTTAGATCAAACCCCGAAACAGAGGGCTTAAAAAGAGAAACACAGCCTTTGTCTCTCTCTCTCTCTTCGGTTAGGGTAGGTTAGAGCACCCCTCCCCACCCTCATGTAACTTGAAGATGCTAGCCGCTGGCCTGCAGAGGCCAGCAGACAAAGCCTCCCCCCCCCCTTTGTTACATTAGGCAACTGAGGACCTGCTTCTGGAGATCATCTCGGGCCATTGTTTGGACGTGCACACCAAACAATGGCACACACACGTGGCTGGCCTTTTCCATCTGTGTGAGAGGAAGGATCCCGAGTGAGTCCCCGCCGTTCCTGATGTCCCATTGGGCGGGAGTTGTGTTGCGTGGAGCAGATGAGTATTGAGCGTCCCTCCCCCCCCGGTAACCTCACCCATTGTATAGCTTGATTTGTTATTCTCTATGCTTATTGCTTTCTGTAACTGTTGTAAACTAAAGGAAATCTTGTGAGACTGATTGAGTGCATCTGTTTGGAGTGCTTGAGTATTGCTTAGTAAAAGCAACATTTATTCATTGTTTTAGCGTGTTGTCTCAATTCCTGGGAGTTATGAGCATTTCGTTGGCCAATCTGACCTCTGTATACATTGGGCAAGAACTCATGCCCCGCCCACTGGGGTAGATAACTCAGACTTGGGCTTCTGGAACCATTCTTAGAGGAGTTTGGGTAACACTCCAGAGAAACTGATCTCTGCTACCTGAAGAGCAGTTGTAATTTTCAGTGATCTCCAGCCCTCACCTGGAGATTGGCAACAATTGTTACCCAGGAAGAAATAGCTGGTTCGGAGGGTGGAGTATGACATTGTACCTGTCTGAGGTCCCACCCCTCCTCACCCTCCCCAGGCTCCACCCCTCAAATCTGCATGAATTTCCCAACCTGGAGTTGGCAACCCTCTCTCCTTCCCAGCCAAGCATCAACCTGCCATTATCTGCCCCTCTGATTTCAGCTTTGCATCTCCTCCCCACTCCCTCCTGGAGATCTGTTGTAATTCTGAGTGATTTCCACCCCTCTCCTGAGATTGGCAACAGTGGTTCCCCAGAAAGGAATGGCTGGTTGGGAGGGTGGAGTCTATGACATTGTACCTGTCTGAGGTCCCACCCCTCCTCAAACCTCACTCTCTCCAGGTTTTATCCCTCAAATCTCCAGGAATCTCCCACCTGGAGTTGGCAACCCTATATCCTTTCCAGCCAATCATCAACCTACCTTTATTTCCTCCTCTCTCTTCAGCTTTCCATTTCCCACACACACACCTGCTGCCTCTTCCGTGCTCTGAAGCCCTGACTGCCATAGAGTCCACCATTTTCTCCAGGGGAATTGATCTCTACCATCTGGAGAGCAGTTGTAATTCTGAGTGATCTCCAGCCCTCACCTGGAGATTGGCAACAGTGGTTCCCCAGGAGGAAAAGTAGTCTTTATCTGCAATGGGGACCAAAGTAGCTTACATCATTCTCCTCTCCCCCTTTTGACTTGCAAAACAACCCTGTGAGGTAGGTTAGGCTGAAAGTCTGTGACTGGTCTAAAATCACCCACTCTACAGCATGAACCTGGATCTAGCAGACCCTGCTCTGAAGCACTGACTGTTACGCCTAGGGCAGCCAACCTCCAGGTGGAGCCTGAAGATCACCAGGTATCACAACTGACCTCCAGACAACAAATTTCTCCCCCCCACGAGAAAATAACTGCTTTGGAAGGTAGGCGTTATGGCATTCTGTTCAGCTGAGGCCCCTCCTCAAACCCTGGCTTCCATAGACTCTACCAGAAAACCTCCAGGAATCTCCCTACCTGGAGCTGGCAACCCTAGTCAGGACTGGCCCCAATGAGTTCCTCACAAAGGCCTGCAAAGGGTTTGAACCTGCAAAGGGTCTGAACCAAGCTTGGTTGCCTACCATGGTGAAACGGGCTCCAGTTTACAACTCAGCTATTTGCCTCCCACCCTCGTCCCTTAAATTCACTGCCACCACTCACAAAATTGTCACTGCTTTTTTAGAGGGACAGTGAGACCCCTCTGGCCAAATCTCCCCATTTGGAGATGGAATCCCCAATCTTTGGCGGATCCCTGGAAAGTTGGCAACTCAAG
>NW_015174872.1:627282-685041 GCF_001447785.1 Gekko japonicus | reverse complement strand
TCCCTACACATAATAGTTGCTACCTCTGGAGGTTGTGGGCTCACCTGTACTTCAGCCTCTCTCTCTTGCCAAAGAGAGCAGGGAGACTTCCATTCATTTCCCAGTCCAGCTGACTGTGGAGTGACTGAATTTCTGCTGCCTCCTAGGGACGAAGACTGCCTTGAGACAGTCCCTGTTTTCCCGCACTTTTTGGCCTTGGGGCAGGTGGGAGCTGTAGGCCAGCAGATAAGGCCCCATTCCACCCAGTGAGTGATACCCCTGCAGGCCCCTCCTTGGAACTACAGCTCAATTAAACCTTATGGGGGAACATTTTAAACAAAGAACCACAGCCATCTTACAAACACAGGTAACTGCCATTTTGTGACACCTACTGACAGCCACTGAGGGAAGAGTTAGTCCCACACACGAAAAGCGTCTTTGTCAAGAGAGAAAGTAGTTTGCCAGTAATTCTGACGGCACAGTGCCTGAAGGGGGAGTGGGCGGGGAAGAGGAGCAGACCCAGCACCTGGCCAATGTCACGTGAGTACCCTTGAGTGGCGGCTGACGGGCCAGTGGCTGAGGGAGAGCATAGAATCTCTCCACCCCAAAACAGGATTATAATATAAGAGAGATGCTTTTAGAAGATGTTTCATTTAGATGTATCTATACATTCACATGCATAAATTCATTTTATGTTGTTTAAGTGTATGTAACAATTTCTGACTGCTATTAGAAATCCTACCCAAAGCCGAATCAAATCTGTAAAAAGGTAACAGAATCCAGCAATCAGTCCTTTAAGAGTGCTTCATTTTCAGACTTATCCAATAATAAGGGGACTTGGGTTACACGTACCAAATTTCAGCCTTCTAAGTAGTATAGAATATCTTGATTATTTAGGGTATTCTTTGCATACCTGTTTAGAAGTGGAGATATATAAAAGCCTCAGATTTGTTGTGGTAAGTTTTCATAGGGACAGTGAAAATAACAGATTGATGGTTAACTGGGTTCTTTGCCATGAAAGTTCATGTCACAAATAAATGTGTTAGTCTCTAAGGTGGCATATTACTCTATGCAACTCCCAAGAGGAGGCACATTTTACTTACTACTTGCAGCCATTTTGTTTGTTGTTTAGAATAAACAACTGGTATGTATGCTGATGTGAGGCCCTGCTTTGGAGACCAGTTAGTGGCCATGAAGGCCAGGGCCTTTTCTGTTGTGGCAGCACTTTTGACCTTGGGGTGCCAGGTATTTGTTTGTTGTTGACTTCTGCCACCTGCCTATTTTGATCTTTTATTGCTAGCCTTTTATGCCATTTGCTTTTACTTTGTGTTAGGCTGTGAGGTGCATTTGTGTCTCAACTAAATATTATTCTATATTTAGTAGAGACAGACAATTATCTGGTGAACAGATTACAAAAGGCAAGCTACATGTTTGTGGAACTAATTAAGCTAGCTGGGCTTGAGATCTGAGACATTATCCTGCATTTCTTCAGCTGTTTGCCCCCTGCTGCTCCCTCTAGTCAAGCCAAGGCAACAAAGTGAAAGCAAGCTAGCCTAGAAAGGAGAACTGCAGAGTTTGGAGCATCAGATACAACTGTACGCTGAAATGAGCAGAGCAGTCCCATGGAGATTACTGCCAATTTGTTTTGCAAGATTTAAGAAAAACGAAGAAATACTTGGGTCATCCAGTAAAAAAAGCCCAAATAGCTTTCCAGGAAACACAAGAGTAATAGCATTGTACGAAATGAAGTCGTTAAATCTAGTAACATGTAGTCTCATAGAAGATTTGTAAAAACTAGTCCATCTGTCTTTTGGATTATTCAACACTCACGCAGAACCTACCCAGTTTTCAATATGAGACTAGTTTGTCAAGCAAAGGCATCTTGGGGCATGCTCAGAAAGGCATAACTTCTCCCTGTTAGTTTCCATGTAGGATTTCCGATTGGAGCAAAAAGTTACTGTGGACCAGCAGGAAAGGCTATACTGAAAACTAAGGGATCAATCCTGAGTAGGTCTACTAGGAAGTAAGTTCCATTTTGTGCAGTGGGGCTTACCTCTAGGAGAATGTTTTTAAGGATCCAGCCTAAAGTAAGGTTGTCAGCTTTGGACTAGGAAATTCTGGCAGGTTTTGGAGTGGTGCTTGGGGAGGATGGAATCTCATCTGGGAAGTGATGTCATAGAGTCCACCCTCTGATGCTGCCTTTTCCTCCAGAGGAACTCATCTCTAGAGTATGGAGAGCAGCTGTAATGCCAGAGAACTCCAGGCTCCACCTGGAGGTTGGCACCTAATAGTACAATCTTAAACAGGTCTACCCAGAATCCTACTCAAATCTATTCAATTGGACTTATCCCCAAGGAAGTATTCTTAGAATTGCACTATAAGAGATCCTGTTTTAGCATAGCCTCATTTGTACAGCCTTGCAGAAATCATTCTCTTTCAGCTGATATTTTTTCAGAGGGACTATTCAAGGATAAAAATTCACTTCTCAGGAGAAGAATCCTGAGAAAACAGCATTTGTTAAAAAAAAATTGCATTGAACATGCAAAATTTTCCCAGCAGTGCTAGAAAAATGAATTTGTAAATTTTTATTATTGTTATTGTTAGAGATCACCATAGTAGATCTTTAAAAAACAGGGTGGAGAAAAAGCATACTTAATGCTGAATATCTTTGTCTGTGTTGTTTAGATAGCTCTATAGATTAGTAATTTGGGATACTACTACTTTTTCAGAGTACTAATTTTGTTCATGGAGCATTGGTTCAATATAAGCAGTAGAGTTGATATGCCCAAGAGTGCCCTCTAGTGGGTTTGTCAGTTCTAGAAAGAGATAACACTGAAATTCAGAACCAAGAACACAATCCATGAAACAACCAAATGACACAGAACAATGATACATTATCAAAAAGTTAGGATGACCTGGAAAGTATATTTATAGTCAATGAAGCAGTGTTGTTTGGTATGTTTAGGGTTCAGCACCAGTCAGTTCTGAAAAGGAATTTCTAGCTTTTCTGCAAGAGAATGCATACTGATTCAGGGAGCCCAATACCAAAAACTCTGGCAATTACATCTGAAGCTATCAATACCAAAAACTCTGGCAATTACATCTGAAGTTATCAATAGCATTACAGGGACCATAGATTTAGTGTATAGAATATTTTATACATCAATTTTTTATTCCTTTGGTCAAAATAGTATGCATGCTAATGACCACCTTTACAAAAGAACATCATAATGTCTTTTAACAAGCCTAGTACTTTAACATTTTTTAAAAACTTTGGAAGTCTCATTTCTAGATAGCTTCAGGTTCATTACTTTTGTAAATAAATGTCTCATTGATTATTATCTTCAGAGCCCCACAAGAATGTAAAAACTCACATGACACACACCCACACCCCACCAGAGGTCGCCATGACTTCCAGGTGCACACGCACACACGAAAAATACCCCCCCAAAAAAAAATTCACATGTCCACCTCACCCCAGACATTTTGGATGAAAGCTAGTTAGTCCCATGGGAGTCAATAAACAAACAGCACAATTAACAAACCAGGCAAATTAATTTGGTTTTATTCCTACATAAAGCAGATTCTGATCTGACAAATGGCTTCTTGATATACCCTTGTTGGTGAGTAGCTACACTCTTCACTTTCTGTTACACCATTCCTGTGAATAGGTCACTTGCATATGCTCCTATGAGGCAACTCTACAGATCCAGCTTTAGATTTAGCATTTTCCCAGTATATTTTATTTTTATTTAGCATGGATCCTCTGAATGTATATAGTGTTCCTGTTCTAATATAGAAGCATGTGTTGCTAGCATGGAACCCCCACGGGAAACTGTATGGGATGGAAAGATGGAAACAGACTTCTGTGTGAATAAGGTAATGGGTAGACCTGCTTTTAAAGACTCCTAGTTGTGAACTGACCTGACCTGGATGGCCCAGGATAGCCTGATCCTGTCAGATCTCAGAAGCTAAGCAGGGTTGGCCCTGGTCAGTGTTTGGATGGGAGACCCACCAAGGAAGTCCAAGGTCATGATGCAGAGCCAGGGAATGGCAGACCACCTCTGAATGCCTCTTGCCTTGAAAGCCCTATGGGCTCGCCATAAGTCAAATGTGACTTGATGGCAAAAGAAGAAGAAGAAGCTGTGACTAGTATTGTGTTCATTCTTCTGAGCTAGCCAGGTTTTTCAGTCCTACATCAGTCTCGAACAGTGGGGCAGGGGGAGTGGGGTGGTGATACTCATCCATGAAAGTTTTTCCTTCAGAGAACACTCCACCCTGAAGATCGCTGGCATTGATTGTGTAGGTCTCGTGTGGGACTCTGCAGTGAGTTTGGCTGTCTTCCTAGTATACTGTCCGCCTAGCACACTGGTAGACAGCCTCCCAAGCTTGCTCAAGGCAGTGGCTGGCTGGGCATTGGAGTTCCTGAGGATTATTATACTCAGGGACTTCAGTGTCCATGCTGATATTACCTCCTTGCAGTGCACAGTGGACTTGGTGTCATCCATGGCAGCACTAGGGCTCACCCAGATTGTATCAGGGCCCATACACCAAGGAGGCCACACATTGGATCTGATCTTTGGGACAGGGGTTGACATGGATCTGATGGCCAAATTGTTGGTGCCATGGCCAGATCATTTTACCCTGAAGGTCTGACTGGGTGTTCCCACCACCCTGTCTAGGCAGTGAGTGGATTTTTGCTTGACCGCAGAGACTAATACATCTAGTTAGATTCCAGAATGCTCTGCGGGAACCAGTGCCCTCTGGTGATTCCTTAGATGAGCTGGTAGACGACTGGAATGCCCGTCTCTCTGAAACCATCGACAAAATCACCCCTGACATCTTCACCTCCGTCAAAAAACATCCCCCTGGCACACTATCAAACTCAGGGGAATGAAGTGGGAGCTTAGACAACTGGAGCGAATTTGGTGGCAAGTTCCCGATGAAGCCACAAGAGCATCTTACAGGACACTTATGAAATCCTATGAGATGGCAGTGAAGTCTGTAAAGGAAGAGTTTTATGCAGCCTCCATCACATTTGCCTGCTCTCACCTGGCACAATTGTTTAGGATAATTAGGTCCCTTACGTCTCTCTCTCTCTGAGAAGACCCAAAATAATAGGGATTTGCAGATAAAGCCTTGTTGCTCCACTGCGACCTTCCAGCCAAATGTTGATACAATATGCAAACTGGAGGCCCCTTGGCCGTCTCTGGACTCGATCTTTGATACCTTCAGCCAGCTTTCCCGAGCCAATATCAACAGAATTCTGGGTGCTGTCAGGCCAACCACCTGCTTGTTAGATCCATGTCCCTCAAGGCTGGTGAAGGCTAGCAGTGAGAGGTTACAAGGCCCCCTTGAAGACATTATCAATCTGTCCCTGGGCTCTAGGATTTTCCCAGGGGGGCTGAAGGAGGCAGTGGTTGTTCTACTCTTGAAAGAACCAAACCAAGATCCTACTGATCTGACCAATTACCGCCCAGTCTCGAATCTTTTGTTTCTGGGTAAGGTAATTGAGAGAGTGGCGGCAGAACAGCTCCAGAAATTTCTGGATGATGCATTGGTGTTGGATCCATTTCAATCTGGCTTCTGGCCCGGGCACAGGATGGAGACGGCATTGGTTGCCCTCATGGATGATCTCCACAGACAGCTGGATCGAGGTGGGTTGGCATTGCTGATATTACTTGATCTTACAGCAGCATTCAACACAGTTGACCTCAATATGCTGAACCACCACCTTGCTGATGCTGGAATTTGTGGGGTAGCCTTCCAATGGCTCACCTCATTTCTCCATGGTCGGGGACAGAGGGTGGTGCTGGGACGGATAGTGTTCCCAAGGTACCCACTGGAATGAGGGGTTCCTCAAGTGGCACTCCTCTCCCTGATGTTGTTTAATATCTATATTTGCCCCCTCGCCCACTTAGTGCAGAGTTTCAGGCTGGGATGTCATCAATATGCTGATGACACCCAGCTATTTCTGTTGATGGGTGACCGGCCAGATACCATTCCTGGGAATTTAGTTGAGGGATTGGTGAGATGGTTAAAGCAGAGTCAACTGAAAATGAATCCAAGTAAGATGGGAGTTCTGTGGCTGGGGGGGGGAGCCTCGATTGGGTTGCCAGCTCCCGACTCTTGAGGGTGTGCCTCTGTCACCGGCACAAACCGTCAGGAGCCAGGGAGTGACCTTGGATGCCAGTGCTGTGGGGGCTGAACTGGCTTCCAGTGGAGCACCAGATCAGGTTCAAGGTTCTGATTTTTACCTTCAAGGCCCATAGCGGTCAGGGTCCTACTTAACCTCTGGGACCACCTCTCCCAGTATGCCCCTGGAAGAGTGTTGCGCTCAGGGAATAAGAACCTCCTGGTGGTCCCCAGCCTGAGAGAAGTCTGGCTGTCCTCAACCAGGGCCAGGGCTTTTTCAGCCTGGTGTTTCTGGTGGAACTCTGTGCCAGAAGACATTCATGCCCTGCGGGAGCTACAACCTTTCCACAGGGCATGCAAAGCAGAGATCTTCTGCCGGGCCTTTGGCTGAGGGCAGTGATGGGGCACTTTTTGGCACTCTCATATCTCATAACCCCTCCCCCCAAGAGTGGCTGGGGAGCTGGATTTCTTTCTGCCATCTTGTAATGTATATGTATGCTGCTTTTATCTATTGTTGTTCATTGGCTGGTTTTAATTTAAATGTTAACTTGAGAATTTGTATATTATTTTGTTGTAAACCACCCTGAGCCCTACTTGTAGGGAAGGGGGGCCTCACAAATCCAAATCCAAATCAATCAATCAATCAATCAATCAATCAATCAATAAATGTATTCTGATTCCCATGCTATATAGGGTTTTTTGATTCCCTACATTGGAAAGCCTTGCATGTAGCAAACTGTTAAGAATTAAATAGATTGCACAAATAATTATGGCTGAAAGACAAGTAAGCATTCAGCTGTTTCAGATAATCTAAGAGCGGTTTATTGTTCATAATCACAGATCTGTATACTACCATAAAAGCCAAGATGTGTTTTAAAGAAGCCTACTCGGTGATGTTATTATTGCTGCAGTAACTCATATGATGACTCAAAAAGTTTCATAAATATGTCACACACTTGCCAGAAACATGGCTGCTACTTAACAACTTTCCACAGTATGCGACAGTTGCCAAAGACCTATCAACCATAGTAGTTTTGAACATTTTAAAGGTATTGATCAAAAACCTTGACAATAATTTTCTTTTTACACAAAATGTCCCTCCCATTCTGCTTGCCTGTCTTCAAAGAAGATTATCAAAGACCTATGGGCTGAAGGAGACCTGAAAGTCATAAGCTAACTTGCTGTACTAATTTAAAAAATCTACCCTGCTTTGAATAGTTTGGACAGATTGATGAATACACTGTGCTGAAAGCTGAAAATAATATGCCACACTATTTGAGGGCCCGCTACAAGGTAGTATTATGAGCCAATTCCAAAATACTATACCTTTGGCATGTCTAAGTGTGAAGCAGAGTTGGGGGGCTGCAGTGATAAAGAGGAGGAATTCCTATTAAGTAGATATTTTCACTTAACAAGCATACTTTATTAAACTATATGTTAGGTAAACACTTGACCTGGAACTTGGGGATTATTACCTACCCTAAGCGTACGTTTCTTGAGAAAAAAAATCACGTTGGTTGCTCTTATACTTTGGAGGGGCCGTTACTCAGTGGTAACATATCTGCTTGACATGCAGAAGGTTTCTGGTTCAATCCCCAGCATCTCCAGTTAAAGGATCTAGCAACAGGAGATGTGAAAGACCTCTGCGAGAACCTGAAGAGCTGCTGCCAGTCTGAGTAGATGTTTTAGGGCCGTTGCCCCACACTAGATCATGCCACTAGATACTTTACAGCTTATGCATTGGGGTCTATCACTGCACGCAATGCAGCAAAGGCCTTGATGGAGTTTAGTTCTACCTTTGGCTGGCCTGAGGTTATAACTTCAGATATGGGGACAAACTTCACCACTAGGCTGGTGCAGAAGGTCTGTGAATTGGCTGGGGGAAGCCATGCCCCCGTGTTAGCTCATCATCAGAGTGCAAATGGATTAGTAGAAAGGTATGTGCAGATGCTGAGTATGTAGGGGGTTGGGATGAGGCCCTACCTTTCTTGGTGTTTGCCATTAGAGATGCACCCACTGCTAGTCTGGGATGGCATAGTCCAAATGAGTTAATTTTTGGACGAAGGATTGCTGGTCCCCTGCAGTTGTTGAGAGCTGATTGGGAGGGTGGTAATGCAAAGGAAAATGGGTTAGATGCTTCTGAATATCTGGCAAAGTTAAGGCAGACTCTAGTGCAGGCTAGGATCACAGCTGGAGAGTTTTTGGAACAAATTCAACTGAAGCAGAAGGCGTATTATGATCTGAAGGCTCTTTAAGAGATAAGGTGCTGCTATTAAAACCAGATTCTGTAACCAAATTAGGGACGGCTTGGGCTGGTCCCTTCCTGGTAGTGTAGAGGCTAGAGAGAGACAACTATGTAATACACGAAGTGGAAGGTAAGGGTACCCAGGTTGCCCACATCAATCGTTTAAAATTGTTTCGAGAACGGCCATGTCATACATACTTAATACAGGCTTTGGAGGAGGATTGGGATGTGCCGGAGTTGATAAGTGGGGATGAGGGGAGCAAAGTATTGGAGGAGGTACCTATAGATCCATCCCTGTCAGAGCAACAACTAGCAGAGTTGAGGGAAGTACTGAGGTGTTTTCAGCCCCTATTTGCTAATGAGCCTGATGAAACTAATCTAATTGAGCATCATATAGAGACAGGAGATCAGGTGCCTATTAAGTCCAGACCCTACCCCCTGAATGGCCCAATGCGGGAGGTCGTTGTAGCCGAAATACAACAGATGTTGAAGTGGGGGGTGATTAAAGAATCATACTCAGAGTGGGGAGCCCCAATAGTCATGGTGCCAAAAAAGAAAATAAGGGAAGATGCACCACTTGAATATCGTTTCTGTGTGGACTACAGAAAACTCAATAAATTGACCACTGTAGATCCTTACCTAGAGATGTAACATTTCCAGAAATTTTGAAGCTCAGAAAAAACCCCAGTTTTTTTCAGAAAAAAAATGGAAATTTTCGGAAAAATTGAAAAAAATGCTACATTAGCATTTCTTTTGTCTTTTCTAGATTGAAAGTCATTCTCTTACTTTAGGAACATAAAATATGACTATGGACATTTTTACTTGGCATGAATTATCACAACTAGCATATTAAAAATATAGTGTATCCAAACAATTATTACAAACAGAATACCCACCCATATGCAAAAACAAAACTGAAACCTTTTTATTTTCTTCTGACAATAGCACCTCCTAAAGGAAGAAATGCATCTTGTTCTTGCATTGGAGAGTTCAGTTTGTAACCTAGAACTTGCTTGTCCTCAGTATACAGAAATTAGATCAATTCAGGGCTCTTTTTGTAGCAGGTACTCATTTGCATATTAAGCGACACACCCCTAATGTAGCCAATCCTCCAAGAGCTTGCAGTAGCTCCTGTAAGAAGAGCTCTGTAAGCTCTTGGAGGATTGGCTACATTAGGGGTGTGTGGCCTAATATGCAATTGAGTTCCTGCTACAAGAATATATATATATTTTAGAAATGATTTGGAAAATATTTGAACACCTTGTCTTAAAATATTTTATTCATCGTGTTAAAATAAAACATTCCATAATCAATTTTTTTCTTTTCTTTTTTCAATGTTTCCAATTTTTCGCAAAAAAACAAAAAAGGCTTCAGGAAAAAAAAACGGAAAAAAACCTGGTTTCCCCCCGAATTTTTCCATTTTTTTTTTCTGGGCCTTCACATCTCTATCCTTACCCCACCCCAAGAGTAGAGACCTTGATAGAGGAGTTGACTGGAGCTGCCTTTATCAGCACCCTCGATTTGGCCTCCGGATATTGGTAAGTTCCGTTAAGCAAGGAGGCTTCAGATAAGACTGCGTTTGTATCTCTGTTGGGCCATTATCAGTTTGTAAAAATTCCCTTTGGGTTAGATGGGGCCAGCAAGACCTTCCAACGATTTATGGATTGAGTCTTGCAAGGTTTGCCTTTTGCAACAGCCTATCAGGACGATGTTACCATATATAGTGGCTCATGGGGGGAACATCTGGGGCACATACGTCAGGTCCTACAAAGGATACAGCAGGCTGGACTTACGATAAAGGCTGCTAAGTGTCAAATGGTGTGTAATCAAGTAGTGTATTTAGGACATGTAGTGGGGTCAAGAAGTATGAAACCTCAAGAAGCCAAAGTTGCTAGCATTAAGGAGTGGCCTCAACCTCGTACTAAAAAGGAAGTACAATCATTTATCGGTCTAATTAATTCATTTTTATAGAAGATACGTGCCTTGGTGTGGGCTCTCACAAAATTGAAGCCATATCTGAATGGGATTAAGTTTACAGAAGAAACCGATCATAATCCGTTGTCATTTATTCATAGGATGAAAGGTAATAATGCCCGGATACTAAGATGGGTGTTAAGTTTGCAAGATCTTGAATTTCAGGTGATCCACATCCCTGGGAGTCAGAATGTCCTGGCTGATAGCCTACCTCGACGGGGAGGAGAATGAAGATGCCAAGCTGAATGTATGACATTAGTATGATGTGTAGTGCAATTGTTATGTTAGGATTTCCTTTTGCTTATGAAGAGTGTAATAGCTTCGACCATGGCTTAATCCATGACTCTCAGCTTTCCAGGGGGCATGTGAAGCAAAAGTGCCTATGAAGAGTTAAGTGATGCAACAGTATGCTAGCTTTCTTCCTAGTGCAGCTGTTTTAAGTTTGTTATTGTTAAAGTGCTGATTCTAAGGACAGGCAGACCTACCAATTAACTCTATTTGGAAAAACTGTTTTGACTGTAAAGTGGGGGCAGCTGATATTTGAAAGGGAAAAAGAGTATAGTTTGACACCTTATCTGGGGGGGAATTTAGCCTAGGAGATTCTGGGAACTCTTTTATGCAGTTTGTGTTTGCAGACCTCTAAGTGAAGCCACATTCCTCGTTGTGACTTATGGCCTATGCTTCCTGAAAACTGCACTATAGAACACAGGTAGTTTGAGTTAGTGTTTATTATTTTGTTGTACTCTCTGAAGTGTTTTGTTGCTGGATTTTGTATTTCTCTCTTTTGACCATTGTTTTAAATAAATACTTTCTTTTAAATCTTAAGTTGGCTCATGTGTGCTCAAGTCTCCTGTTAACCCACAAGAAAGCCTAGCTATCTTGACACACTTGAAATTCTTCCCCCTATATTTGTTTCAGCTTCATCAGTGATCAGAGACAGAACAAAAAGCAGGCTGCACAAACCCCTCACACTATTTCCAGTGACAGATTTCATAGAAAGGAACTGGTGTGAATATAACCCAAGGAAATAATGGAATCTAAAACAAGTAGGTTTTAGTTCTGTTCATAAAACAATGTAAATAGTATTAAAGGGAAATTAGCTAGGAAAGTCAAATAACTCACGTTAATGGCTTTTCCTCTTTTTATTCTGATTATTGAACTTTTAAAATCAAGTGAAAGCTTAATGTTTTATAAGGAGAGTGAACATATGCCAAAATACTGATTGTGCCAAGGCTGAGCAACTGCAAAGGAAAGCTGTTTCTGTTTCAACACAACTAATGCAAATGCAAAAGTCCTGACTGAGCGAGGAGAGTCAGCATTTCCAGTAAAATGTTTTATACAATAGATTCTGTTTCTTTGAAAACTGAATGCACTCATTATGGGGCTGCATAAAATATTAATTAAAAGCAAATGTCAGCCTTTTCAATTGTGTCAGGCCTAGAGAGACAAACTGGAGATGCTACAATTGAGTTACTCTAACTTGAAAGGATGCTACATTGTATTGCACCAACATTTGGTTAAATATTTTTGTGAGGATGTGTGTGTGTGTGTGTTTGCAAGCCTGGAAGTCATACTAACTTCTGGTCACCCCTAGTGGGGCTTGGATGTTTCAGAGAGGTGGCTTAATAACCTGCCTCTGCATCCCAATCCCAGTATTCCCTGTACTTTGCCAGGGTCGGCCCTGCTTAGCTTCTGAGATATGATGAGATTGGGCTTGCCTGGGCTCACCCAAGTAGGGTTGCCAGGGGCCTGAAAGTCCCCAGTGGGGGACTTTGGGGGGTGTTACTGGAGGAGGTGGGGACGTCCCGTCTACCCATGCCACCCACACTCCCCCTCTGGTTCGTGTGTCCCCTGAGTGTTGCCTCCTTACCAAAGGCAGAGGTGTAAGCTTGGAAACCGCTAAGCGCTGGCTGAGACACTCAAAGGTCTCTTCTTAAAATAAAGCTTATCTTTATTAAAAGAAAAACATTCAAAGATTTGCCTGGCAAGGTGGCTGGCAAGACGCTCTGCCATCTGCCAACACAGTACACTCCTATTTCCTAAATGCAGATAGTGAATACACAGAAAATAACAGATATGCAAGCAAAGTTCCCCCCCCCCCCAAAGCATGCAGAAAACGAAAGGCCTCTCGGGCTGACCCTCAACGTCCCAGGAGAGTAAAACCTCTCCTGGTCTTTCAAGAGCCAGCGAAGATCTGTTGGATTTTACCAGTATTTATACCAAATGATCAAAGAGGTCCCTCAATTACAGTTGTAAATTACATTTAGAAGTTGAAATTGTCTTGCAGGAAATTGCTTCCTTGGTCTCACACAACAAAAGTTTACACTTTTATTTACCGGATCAGTATAGTGTTATTGTTTTCCTGGTGTTCCCACCATTGGGGATAAACTGTCCTTTGAAGTTATCAGAGAGATAACTCTGAAGTTATCTCTGAGGTGGAAGTGGGGTATGTGAAATCCTGTATTTCAGGATTTTGCATTTTGTATTAGGTTCTGTTACTGCTCAAATGGTCTGCCAGGTGCAGTTTATTGCTGGGTATTGTAAGTCTCACACCTGTGGAGATTTCCTGGGAATGGAATGTGTTACATCTCTGGTTCAGTGAAAAAAAGCCAAGCCTGTTTGCTAGCAAAGGCAGAGACAGATATATGGATTTTATAAACTATTTGGTTCATTTTTAAACCCAAACCTTCTATATTTCTAAAATTTCTTACCACAATGATGTCCCCGCCTCTCCCCAGCAGTGTTTAAAGGGCTTTAAATGCTGCTGGGAAGAGGGGGGAGGCTGTGCAAGCCTGCTGTGCTCCAAGCCCGGAATTCGGGGCTTGGAGCATAGCCGCGTGGCCCTGCCTCTCCCCAGCAGCGTTTAAAGGGTCTCTTTAATGCTGCTGGGAAGAGGTGGGAGAGGCCGGGTGGTCCCTTTTGGGGGGTGGGGCTTTCCCTGCCAGCCAGCTGGCTGCTGGTGGAAAGGAGCCCCCCCAAAATCAGGAAACCCCTGCAGAACCAGGGGGTCTGGCAACCCTGTATCCACGTCAGGGCACATTTGCTTAAATATTGAAAGTATTTCACAGTGCAAACCTAAGCAGAGTTACATCTTTCTTCAATCACTAGCCATTTACCTCTTGAATACAGAGTTTCCAAGTTGGTAGGGTCTCTTAGTGGGGCCTGCAGATCTCCTGGAATTGCAGCCGATTTCCAGACTACAGAGATCAGTTACCCCAGAGAAAATGGCTGCCTTGGAGAATGCACTCTACAGCATTATTCTCCACTGACACCCTTCCTCTCCCTAAGCCACACCTTCAGGAACTGCCCAACCTGGTGTTGGCCACCCTATTTGGAAAGACTCTGAACCAAAAGGGAGCAGTGCAGCCAATTCAGTACTTGAAAAGGCATTATGAGAAAACAAGAGTGCCTTAGCCTGCCATGCTGCAGGGCCAATGAAGACTGAACCCTCATGGCATTTTTAAAAATCACTTTAAAACATGAGGACACCATCCCATGTAGTCTCAGTGCCCTCTGAGGATACCTTTTTAAAAAGAGTTGTTTTGTTTGGGTTTCCACCCCATTCTCCAGGCCACATATAAAGGTAAAGGTTCCCTTGCTCGAAAGCCAGTCGAATCTGACTCTAGGGTTGCAGTGCTCATCTCCGTTTCAAAGCCAAAGAGCCAGCGCTGTCCAAAGACATTTCTGTGGTCATGTGGCCGGTATGACTAAACACCAAGGCGCACAAAACGCTGTTACCTTCCCACTGATGTGGTGCCTATTTATCTACTTGCAATTTCTTGCTTTCGAACTGCTAGGTTGGCAGGAGCTGGAACTAGAGACGGGAGCTCACTCCATCATGCGGCACACTCGGGTCTCAAATTGCTGAACTACCGACATTCTACAGCCTGCAGTTCAGCGTCTTAACCACTTGAGCCACCGCAGCTCCTAGGCCACATATGCCAAACACTAAAATTCAGCATCTTTTTCATTCAGACAAAGCACTTGTGGAGATTAGACTAAAGAGAGATTTTTTAAATAGGGGTTGTTGGATGTGGTCTCACAACTCTGACCTTAACAAGGTACAAGAAGGGAACATCTCCTCTTTGAAACCTCCTGGCAAGACTTACTGAACCTGCCGCCAACCGCTTCCCGCTCCGAAACCTGAGTTTCTCCACTTTGTTCCATTACTCATGACAGATCTGCAAGACAACGGCTACTTCGGGTTTTAAATAACAAGAATTTCCTCCATTAGTTGGACTTTTTGCTGATGAAGAACAAAAGCCTCTGATAGAACTGCAGATAAGGCTGATTAGTGAAATTATTGTTTGACTCAGACATTTGAATAAAAAGCTGAAAATTGTAGAGTATGCTGATTTGATAGCTGTGAAAAATATGGAAAGTCTCAAAGATCTAGTGTGTGGGACAGCTGTTATATTGAAAACAATCATTGAAAAATGGTAGATTTAGCTAAAAGCACTCATATATCTGAAAGTAACTTTAAATTCAAAACATGAAAACCCATATTCAGTAGTTCATTAGGCAGCAGTTTGTGGCGCAGCAGAAAAGCACACCTGAATAATTATTGATCTAATAACTGATAATCATAGAGTAGAAAAATAATAATTTAAAAGAGGATTAGAAACTTCAAGGGAAATCAGTGAGTCCAGGAGGATGCTATTTTGAACCAAGTGGAAGGAAAGAAAAGATCTGGGGAAAAAACCATCTAGAGAGGTCCTGAAGTCCCCCACTGAAATCAAGCTACAGTTTGCCCCTTGGCTAAAATTGTGAAAACAAGCCCAACCCAGCTGCTCATGCCATGATGTGTGGGCAGACCAGAATTTTAGGGATATCAATGAAGTAGAATATAATTCAAGAATTGCATCTTCTATTATAAAGGATCCTGGCATGCAGCTATTTGGGATGACAACATGTCTCAAGGCAGATCTGGATGTCTTTGGGTCTGGGTACCATCCAGAAACTGCAGGAAGCCAATGTTTTTCATGCATAAACAAAAGCTCAGGGGGCATTCAGAGAGACCCCTCTGCATAAAGAAACCTAATTCACTCAAGGTAATTGAGTACATGGCATATGTCAAGCATGAAACTGGACAAGAAGCCTTATATGTTTTCCATTGATGGCCTGCTGAATTGTAGTCCTTAATATTCAGCAGACATCAGGTTGTTGTTGTTGTTGTTCAGTCGCACAGTTGAGTCCGACTCTTCGCGACCCCATGGACCAGATCACGCCAGGCCTTCCGGTTTTCCACCGTCCTCTGAAGTTTGCATGAGGTTAGAGAATCCCATTACCTTGCTATATCAAACCCACAATGAAAGCAAGAAACATAACAATAAGATGGGAAACATCTTTCCCTTTAGATGCAAAAATGCTCATGACATCCATGCTTGTATTCGTACATTTTGATGAGAGAATCTAACCAATTTTTTAACTACAAAATGTTCTCCTCGTTTGGACTCTGGTGTCTTGAAACTGTGCCTTCTTGGTAATCTCTGCATCCATGAAGTCAACACAGGGGTTCTTGCCCTGAAATAGCTGATATTCCTTTGAAGAGCATAATTCACCATGTTGATCATCATAGATTTCTAGCCATATCTGACAAGGGTATCTGACTTCATATAAAATTTGGTTTGTGTGTTTTAAATACACTATCTGCATTTGATATCTAGCTTGTATTCGTACATTTTGATGAGAGAATCTAACCAATTTTTTAACTACAAAATGTTCTCCTCGTTTGGACTCTGGTGTCTTGAAACTGTGCCTTCTTGGTAATCTCTGCATCCATGAAGTCAACACAGGGGTTCTTGCCCTGAAATAGCTGATATTCCTTTGAAGAGCATAATTCACCATGTTGATCATCATAGATTTCTAGCCATATCTGACAAGGGTATCTGACTTCATATAAAATTTGGTTTGTGTGTTTTAAATACACTATCTGCATTTGATATCTAGCAAAAGGATTCATGTGAAAGAGATGTCAGTGGAGTATTTATCGGAAGTACTAAGGGAACTATTGTACATGGCAACATTATCTTAATTCAAAGGAGGGGGGGAATCAAAGAAGCAACCTCTGTACAATAAGCCTGAATGGGATATATTGCCATTAACACATCCATATAGCTGTGTATCCAGCAAAGTACTTAGGAGAGGGGGCTTCAGGAGCTGTCTCTCAGCTGATAAAATGCAAGTAGGGTTTCTTCTGATCACCCAGCCTAGAAAGTTTGTTGCATCCCAGTCTTACTGAGATGAAGTAATTTTTTGGAGGCGGAGGGAGTTATCAGAAGCCCAGGTGATTACCCTTCTCTTCTCCATGCCCCAGATTGTCAACCTGGACTGCAACTAAAGCCATAGGACTCTGGTGGGGGAAAGAAAGATTCCCCTCCCCCTTCCACCTGAAACTGACAGCTTGAGCTGAAGAAAACAGGCAATTTACTCCTATCCTCTGCAGCCCAAGTGGGCAGTTTGGAGATGGCAGAGAAGTACTCCCCTCCCCAACTGAGAGCTAGGGCTGAGAACAGGGCCAGATTCCCCTATCCCTACTCCTGTAGCCCAGGCTGTCAGCACATTTTGTCAGTTTGGGGTGGAGAGAAAAAAAAATCATCTCCACCCAAAACAGACAGAATGGGTGGCAGAGAATAGGAACAATCTGCTTCTCTTCTTTACAGTCCAAGATGGCAGACTGGGAGGTGGGGGCAATAATCTGCTATTTCCCCCCACCTGAAAATTCTTGGGTGCAGAGAACAAGACTGATCTGCTCTTTTGCTCTGCAACCTGAGCTGGTAGGGTTGCATGGCCTGCGATCTCTCATTGAGACCTGTGAAGTGTGTACTAACAGCCTTTGGCTTACTTTAAGATCATGAGCGCAGGGAGGGCAACCCCAAGTCTCTTGGCCTTAAGGGGCCAAGTAACCAGGGAAATGCATCCATTTCCACATTTAAAAAAGGGTCTTTTCATCAAACAAAAATTGATAAGAAGACCAGCTGAGCTCTGAGCAGGAGCAGGAGAGAGCTGTGAGAGAGGTGAGTGGGTTTCTTTTACTTGCTTTCAGCTGAGAGGATTCAGCTAAGGATATTTTGTGGGAAAACTGTGTTTAGCAGTGTGTGGAAGCACTTAGAGTTCTTGCAGAGTCCTGGCTGATTGAGTGTGGGAGAGGAACGGGCATTGTTTGACTGGGATTGCCTGTAATTGAGAGGAAGTGGAAGGGGCATTGTTTTGCCTGTGATTGAGTGCCTGGGTGAATTTGAATTTGCATAGCTGCTGCCTGACCTCTGCTGGGGGAGGCCTCTATTTAAGGAAGCACCTTGCCAGAGGCACGAGCCAGAAAGACAAGGCCCTAGGCTCTTTGTCTTTCCCGTAAAATAATTTGACTTTGATAACAAAAACCACATAAATACCAAGGGTTTAAAAGGGGGATTATATTTATTTATTTTAAAAGAATTATGAAGCCAGAATGCCAGCAGGGGGTTGGGGGCTATCCAGTGTTTTGCACGGAGTGTCACATGTATGACTATCTGCCCACTGGGCAGAAGTCTTGGGTGTGTCCTCGGTGCAAGGAGCTCCTGGTTCTCAGGGAACGTGTGTGCTCCCTTGAGGCCAAGGTGGCTGACCTGGAGAAGCAGAGACAGTCAGCTAGGCACACAGAAAAGACTCTCGGGGACTTGTTAGCTACGTCCCACTCTGGATCTGGCAGCCCCGCTGCTGTCAGGGAGCATGAGGGTCTAGGGGAAACAGGGCACCATGCTGAGGATAAGGGGAATGTGCCCTCAGAAGGGACCTCTTCCCCAGCTGGTGAGCGGCTCTCCTTTTGCACCAAGGAACCATCCCTGAGCAGGGTGGGAGGGGGGCTCTTGGTAGTGGGTGATTCGATCCTTAGGCAGGTAGACAGCTGGGTGGCGAACCCGCGTACTGACCGTATGGTGACTTGCCTGCCTGGTGCGAAGGTAGCGGACATTACGCGTGTTTTAGATAGGCTGGTAGATAGTGCTGGGGAGGAGCCAGTGGTCGTGGTGCATGTCGGCACCAACGATGTGGGGAAATGCAGTCGTGAGGTCCTGGAGGAGAAATTTAGGCTGCTGGGCAGGAAACTTAGGTCCAGGACCTCCAAGGTAGCCTTCTCAGAAGTGTTACCTGTTCCACGCGCAGGGCCGGAGAGACAGGCAGAGATCAGGAGTCTCAATGCGTGGATGAGACGATGGTGTAGGGGGGAAGGGTTCAGGTTTGTTAGGCACTGGGATACTTTTTGGAACAAGAGGGAGCTGTACAGGCGAGACGGTCTCCACTTGTCCCGAGAAGGAACCAGGCTGCTGGCACTTAAAATCAAAAAGGTGGCAGAGCAGCTTTTAAACTGAATATTGGGGGAAAGCCGACAGGAGATGAAAAGTCTCTGGTTCGGGTTGGCTCATCTGAGAGAGGTGAGGGGGTACCGGTTGCTTTTCTACAGGGAGGTGGATTGAAATTGTCCACAGAGGCCATGGCTGGTGACATGGACTGCCGGACAACGACTCGAGATAGCAAGAGGAAGGATGCAGGCTTAACTTGTAAGGGAAATTACAGCTGTTTCTATACAAATGCTAGAAGTGTCCGAGGTAAAATCGGGGAGTTGGAGTGCTTGGTGTCGGAGGGAAAAATAGACATTGTGGGTATTTCTGAAACTTGGTGGGATGAGGAAAATCAGTGGGACACAGTGATTCCCGGTTATATATTATATCGGAAGGATAGGGGGGGAAGGGTTGGAGGTGGGGTAGCTCTGTATGTCAGAGAGGGTATAAAGTCTAGAAAGATTGAGAGGCTAAGTGAATTGGATTCGCTTCTGGAAGTTCTATGGGTTGAAATAGGGGGGCCAAAAGGAAACTTAACACTGGGAGTTTGTTATCGCCCACCAGATCAAAAGATAGAGGAGGATTATAAAATGATGAATGCCTTAAAGATAGCAACTAGACAAAAACACTGTGTAATAATAGGTGATTTTAACTACCCACACATTGATTGGGTCAATATGTGTTCTAGCCGGGAAAAAGAGATTGAGTTTCTAGACACTCTAAATGACTGTGCTATGGAGCAGATGGTCACGGAACCTACCAGGGGAGAGGCGATCCTTGATTTGGTCCTAAGTAACACTCAAGACCTGGTGAGAGATGTAAAAGTGATTGCACCGCTTGGAAACAGTGATCATAATGTTGTTGAGTTCATCATTTGTACAAATAGAGAATTGGCCAAAAAGACTCACACAACCATTTTTAACTTTAAAAGGGGTAATTTCTCTGATATGAGGGGACACGTGGGGAGGAAACTGAAAGGAAAAGTAGAAAGGGTCAAAACAATTGGGGAAGCTTGGGATCTATTTAAAACTACGATCCTAGAAGCTCAAAAAATATATATTCCGCAGGTTAGGAAAGGCACAAACAGGTATAGGAAAAAGCCTGCATGGTTAACAAACAGAGTAATGGAGGCTGTAAAAAGTAAAAAGAATTCCTTTAAGCAGTGGAAAGCTAGTCACAGTGAGGCTGATAAAACGGAACACAGGCTATGGCAAATAAAATGCAAGTCTGAGGTCAGGCAGGCAAAAAGGGAATATGAGGAGCATATAGCAAAAAACGTAAAAACCAACAATAAAACTTTCTTCAAATACATTAGAAACAGGAAACCAGCCAGGGAGGCAGTGGGGCCCTTGGACGACCAAGGGGTAAAAGGAGTATTGAAGGATGATAGGGAAATGGCTGAGAAGCTAAATGCATTTTTTGCCTCCGTCTTCACTGTGGAAGATGAGAAGTGCTTGCCCACTCCAGAACCACTGATTTCAGGAGGGGTGTTGAAAGACCTGAGTCAGATTGAGGTGACGAGAGAGGAGGTCCTAAAACTGATAGACAACTTAAAAACTGAAAAATCACCAGGCCCAGATGGCATACATCCGAGAGTTCTGAAAGAACTCAAATGTGAACTTGTAGATCTCCTGACAAAGATATGTAATCTTTCCTTAAAATCTGCCTCCATTCCTGAGGATTGGAAGGTAGCTAATGTCACTCCCATCTTTAAAAAGGGTTCCAGAGGAGATCCGGGAAATTACAGGCCAGTCAGTCTGACGTCGATACCGGGTAAATTGGTGGAAACCATTATTAAGGAAAGAATTAGTAGGCACATAGATGAACAAAACCTATTGAGGCAGACTCAGCACGGTTTCTGTAAGGGAAGATCTTGTCTCACTAACCTGTTAGTGTTCTTTGAGGGGGTGAACAAACATGTGGACAAGGGGGATCCAATAGATATTATTTACCTTGACTTCCAGAAAGCTTTTGATAAAGTTCCTCATCAAAGGCTCCTAAGTAAGCTCAAAAATCATGGGATAGAAGGACAAGTCCTTTTATGGATCAAAAACTGGCTAGTTCATAGAAAACAGAGAGTGAGTGTAGGTGGGCAATTTTCTCAGTGGAGGGTGGTAAGCAGTGGGGTACCGCAGGGATCAGTACTTGGTCCACTGCTTTTTAACTTGTTCATTAATGATTTGGAGATGGGAGTAAGCAGTGAAGTGGCTAAATTTGCGGATGATACAAAGTTGTTCAGGGTGGTGAAAACCAGTGAGGATTGTGAGGCACTCCAAGGGGATCTGTCAAGGATGGGCGAGTGGGCGTCAACATGGCAAATGGGGTTCAATGTGGCCAAGTGCAAGGTGATGCACATTGGAGCCAAAAATCCTAAATATAAATACACATTGATGGGGTCTGAACTGGCAGAGACTGAGCAAGAGAGAGATCTTGGAGTTGTAGTGGATAACTCACTGAAAATGTCGAGACAGTGTGTGACTGCAATAAAGAAGGCCAATGCTATGCTGGGGATTATTAGGAAGGGTATTGAAAACAGATCAGCCAATATAATAATGCCCCTATATAAATCAATGGTGAGACCTCATTTGGAATACAGGACGTCCTTCTTCACCCAAAGAGTGATTAACACTTGGAATTCACTGCCACAGGAAGTGGTGGGTGCTACAAGCATGGATGGCTTCAAAAGGGAATTAGATAAGCATATGGAGCAGAGGTCCATCAGTGGCTATTAGCCACAAGGTATAGCTAGGGGCTCTGGGGCAAGTGATGCTCTGTCTTCTTGGTGCTTGGGGGGGTCAACAGTGGGAGGGCTTCTAATGTCCTGGCCCCACTGCTGAACCTCCTGATGGCACTGGTATTTCTGGCCACTGTGTGACACAGAGTGTTGGACTGGATGGGCCTTTGGCCTGATCCAACATTGGCGTCTCTTATGTTCTTATGTTCTTAAGAGTTCCTGGTAGGGAGTAACTTGACTGTCCTAGACACATTAATCAAGGCTTCTATGAATCTACAGAGTTCCTTATCCCATTGGGCTGTCAATAACGGCTTCTTCCAGCACCATGAGCATGAAATCACTGAATGCTCTTTGTCAAAACAGGTGGAGTATGATTTTTCTCCTTCTTTCCTCCTTCCCTTCCTGGCATTTCCCCCTCCATTTCTTCCTGCCTATTTGCTTCTCCCTCACTGCCAGCCAATCCTTCCCATAGCATCCTAACCTGAAAACAGACTCCTTCCATTTTCATTCCCGAAGCTCTTCTCTTTGGGTTGGTCTGGACTAGCCAAGTGGAAGGAACACACGTTGGACTAAAAGTAACTCTAATAAGGTATTTAGCTTAAAGCAATACAACTGAATACTAGGATTGTTCAAAGTGGATGGTTTTGATTGAACTGCCACATGTAAACTCATGCTGTATGGTCACCAGTCTCATTGTCTTGTGCTACTGTCTTGCTCCCTCTCTATGTATTCTGGATCTTGGTTTAGGTCAAAAAAGTTATATTGTCTAAGTATCTGTCTGCCTTCCTTCTCCCTGCCCCCACCCTGGGAGATTTATTGTGCCAGTGTAAAACAATCCCCTTGCTACCATGGGACTCATGTTTTGGCTTTTTCATGTGTGTGGGGGGGGACACTCTTCACAGGACAGCTCTGGAGCAGAGGGCAAAAGAAGCTGATTGCTCTTGTTCTTAGGGTTGCCAACTTCCAGGTGGTAGCTGGAGATCTCCTGGGATTACAACTGATCTCCAGGCAATAGAGATCAGTTCACTTGGAGAATGTGGCCACTTTGGAAGGTGGACTGTATAGCATTATACCCCACTGAAATCCCTCCCCAAACCCCACCCTCCTCAGACTTCACCCCCCCCAAAGTCTTCAGGTATTTCCCATGCCAGAGTTGGCAGCCCTCCTTGTTCTCCTTACTCCAAGCTTGTCCCAGCCTTGCTGGAATAGAGAGAAAAGGCTTGGGTGGTGGGGTGGAGAACAGAATACTCAGCTGAGATTCAGATATTGATCTCCCCCTCCCAACCTTTCACTAAAGCTCTGCAAGGTGGGGACAACGGGCAGTTTGGGAGGCAGTTTCTGTTCAGCAGCTGTTCAAGCTGTTTGTCTGGAGCTGAACAGATGGGTAATAGGCTCACCTATGTTCAGGGAAGCCAAAGATAGTATGTTCAGCAGCTGGAACACATTCATCACAAAATTCATGGCATCCCTAGTAATGGGGGATCTCAAAATTGTTATGTACTCCCTAATGAAGTAGAGTGCTGAGATCTGATATATATTTAGCTCAATGATGCATATTTCCTCCACAATGATTAAAGTTGAGGACTCAGCATCTCCAGTGGTTGAGTGATTTCAACTCAGCTCATGAATCTGAAATTTAGCACACATTTAGCCATGATATGCTTTGTTTGAAAATAGGACCTAATTGTCAAAAACATAGGGTCTGTGATTTACCTCCTAACAGAGGCCAGACTAGGCTAAAGAGCATGTGGGATGAAACACTGGGGTATGGGAGTTCCATTTCCTCCTCAAACTTTGGTTTGTGGGAGAGACACAAAGGAGAGCCTTGAATATCAATCTATCTATACCATGTAGAATGCAAGCTTCACTTTCTAACATCCTATAAACCAGTGATGGTGAAACTTTTAGAGACCGAGTGCCCAAACTGTAACCCAAAACCCACTTATTTATCACAAAGTGCCAACACGGCAATTTAACCTGAATACTGAGGTTTTACTTTAGAAAAAACAACTCATACATTAACTTAAGATGATCCAAAAAAAGTAAGGAAAGCAATCCCAAATGCTTTCATTTACTTAAAATTATTTGGCAGAGAATTCAACACTTTAATGATGGTCTGGGCCTGGCTGGGGCGATGGCACGCGTGCCCGCAGAGAGGGTTCCGAGTGCCACCTCTGGCACCCGTGCCATAGGTTCGCCACCACTGCTATAAACAGTCAGGGCTCATGAATCTTGGGTGTGTGAAGTATTTCCTCAAAGAGATTCTTTCTAGACTATTGAACCAAACTAGCAGTTCCTTATGGGTCTGAAGCTCCTATGCTTGCTGCATGCCCTTATTTCTATGGAGACATCACCTCTCACTCTGTGTACCTTTGCATGTAACAATCTGTTCCCTGGGGCAGCCCACATTTATATGAGCTCTAAATGAAAGTATAGAGATATATGTTCTTGTATACTTTCTTAAAATAGGTATGAGAATGTTCTTTTACTACATCTGACATTTGCATGACTCAGTGCTGTTTTTGACAAACATTACCAGCTTTCATTTTGTATAAGTAGTAGTGTATATTAAGCATACTGAAATCTAGTAATATGGAAGAAGTAGGATCTACGTCCTTTCCCATGTGTAGGAAACTACCAATGTGGGAAAGCATTCAAACCTCTCCTTACCTGCATTTGAAGTAGTAAAGAAGATGTCTGGATACATTTAGGCAAACCAATCATCCAGTCATGCAATCCTTCATCTAAAGTCTGACGGGGTGCAGACCCAGGAGGGTTAAGAACATAAGAACATAAGAGACGCCAATGTTGGATCAGGCCAAAGGCCCATCTAGTCCAACACAGTGGCCAAAAATACCAGGTGCCACCAGTGGGGCCAGGACATTAGAAGCCCCCCCACTGTTGGCCCCCCCCAAGCACCAAGAAGACAGAGCATCCCTTGCCCCAGAGCCTCTATCTATACCTTGTGGCTAATAGCCGCTGATGGACCTCTGCTCCATATGCCTATCTAATTCCCTTTTGAAGCCTTCCATGCTTGTAGCCGCCACCACCTCCTATGGCAGTGAATTCCATGTGTGAATCACTCTTTGGGTGAAGAAGTACTTCCTTTTATCCGTTCTAACCCGACCGCTCAGCAATTTCATGGAGTGCCCACGAGTTCTTGTATTGTGAGAAAGGGAGAAAAGTACCTCTTTCTCTACCTGCTCTTTCCCATTTGCTTTTTTCTGAAAGTTTGAAATCAGTTCTATAGACTGTTCCACATTACACTTTCTTAGTAGGGATGCACAAAATAGTTTCTCTGCACTCATTATGAAACTACCTTTGCCGTGCCCAGAAAACTCACTTTCCTGACTGTGCCTTCCTAATGCGTGTATGCAAAATGACAATGATGTGTGTTGTGCGTTAAGTGACTCCATGCAAGATGTGGATTACTTATGTTCAACATTCTGCAATTGATGGTGCATTTAATTGCATGTAATTGGGATCTGAGCAGCTTTACACTTACAGGCAAAAATTTCAGCATTCTGGAGTAAAACTAGCTGGACTGGTAAAAAACAAGACATGTTTCAGAATTTATAAAATACTTATTTGTCCTACTTGTTTATTGATTTCCTAGTTAATTGGGTATTCCTGGAGCTTTAGCACTGGCCTGGTTTTATTACATATGAAGTACATAAAAAGCAGAGGTGGAGAGTTGAAGAGATCCCGTCCTTTCAAAGTAAACCCACTACTGATTGTAAAGGCCCTCCTGATAAGAGGCAGAAATTTGGTTTCTTCCCTGAAAATGATCTGTCCTTACTGAAAAACAGTGACATGTGATACAAATTCTAAAATTAGATTAAAACATTTTAGACAAAACTATCAGAATACATTCATTTGGAAAGTAATTGATCTGTGATTTCATTACTGGGAGCTGCAATTTTGCACTTGATATCAGGTTTCACTGCACTTCCTTGTGCTGACAGCTTATTTTTCCTGACATCACCATTGGGAAAGCACCCAGTCACAATTTGTTGCAAAATTCACAAATAATATCAAAGAACTATCTGCAAAATCCAGACGTTTTCTAGAGTTCTCTATTGAAAACCAGCATGGAGAGTCCTCTGCCTTTCTCACCTGGCACTATTTCTGAGGCTTAACAGGGCACAGTACATGGCTGCCCCTGGTTTTGACTCTTTGAAACAGCAGAAAGGTATGTGAATGGAGGGGAAAGCAAGAGAATGGCCAAATACAAGGAGACAGAGGAAGTGGGGAAAAAGAATCTCTCATATATAATTGTGAAGTGGGGTGGCAGTTTCTGAACATTCCACACACTCCTAAATCAGTTGGCTCCATGATGTGTCACTCAGAAGCTGTCCCTATCCACTGGATGCATTGCCTGAGTCCCGCCCTTTCTGAACATTCCACACGCTCCTAAATCAGTTGGCTCCATGATGTGTCACTCAGAAGCTGTCCCTATCCACTGGCTGCGTTGCCCGAGTTCTGCCCACAGAAGCGGTGCCTGCCAAAACTTTCCTCAGAAGACAGTTACTTCGCTCCAGTGAACACAGGTACTGTCTTTGCTTTTCTCATCAGACTACGATTGATTCCCTCAGGGGACAAAACCCACCATCTTTAGCCTCTAAGCCAGGTTTGCTGAGGCAACACTTTCCAGAATGGAAAAAAAACCCACCAAGGAGAGGCCTCAGCTGAATAGAATGCCAGAGAGGCCACCCTCGAAAGCAGTTGTTTTCTCCGGGTGGGGGGGGAAGAGATCTGTTGTCTGGAGTTCAGTTCGGATACCAGGTGATACCAGATAACAGAGATAACTGTTGCCAATCTCCAGGTGATGGCTGGAGATAACTCAGAATTACAACTGCTCTCCAGATAGCAGAGCTCAGTTCCCCTGGAGAAAATGTTGGACTCTGTGTCCTTATACCCTGTTGAGACGCCCGTCCCATGACAGCCAATGTGACGTACCAGTCAGGGCTTCAGAGCATGGTAGAGGCTGCAAGTGTGTGTGTGTGGGGAAATGGAAAGCTGAAGACTGAGAGGGAAATAAAGGTAGGTTGATGATTGGCTGGGGGGATAGGGTTGCCAACTCCAGGTGGGAAATTCCTGGAGATTTCAGGGATAGAGCCCGGAGAGGGTGAGGTTTCAGGAGGCGTGGGACCTCAGAGAGGTACAATGCCATAGACTCCACCCTCCAAACCCTCCTGTCAATCTCCAGGTGAGGGCTGGAGATCACTCAGAATTAGAACTGCTCTCCAGATGGCAGAAATCAGTTCCCCTGGAGAAAATACTGGACTCTGTGTCATTGTACCCTGCTGAGGTAGCCACAGCAAATTGACACTGAGTGCCCAAGCCTGGGGCACTCTCCCAGAGCCTCTTTCTAGAGCTCATTGTATTTATTTCCACAACGGGCCTTATTATTAGTGTTTGTATAATACAGAAACGTAAGCAGGTTGTCTAGTGGAACACTAAGGCTTCTGAATAAGGCCCTGGGTAGATAGATTTGTTCTGCTTTTTAAATACAGGGGAGTTACTAAAATGGGGATATCAGTCATACTTAAAAAGCAGCTGACAGATAATGTTCTGCATGAATACTTCTCATTAATGGCTAGTAAACCCAGTAGCATTCTGTAGCACAGCTGCACGTTCCTGGTTAGTGCTGAAAATCCCACCTTCATGTAAGTATGCTTGCACAAGTGTACAAAGCGACAAGAGAAGCCTGCAGATCAACATCTGTGGAAGAGCTGGTCTCTGTTGTGAATTAAAATTCACACACTAAATGTAAACATCTCAAAGTGGTTTCAGACTTACTTCTGAGTAAACTTGTGCAGGATTGCACTGTAAACCAGCTATTTCATAGAAAAAATAATGTTGCATTTTCAGATTGTATCTTAGATTTCAGATGATTTAATTATTTTGACATGCCAGAAGTGAGTGAGGCCCATGATGCTGTCAGGACCAGACTTTGTGGCAGACGTCCTAGGTCCCAGCTCATGGGCAGAGCAAGAAGAGGAGTAGTAGTTAGATTTATACCCCGCCCTTCACTTGGAGTCTCAGAGCGGCTCACAATCTCCTTCCCTGCCTCTCACCACAACAGATACCCTGTGAGGTAGGTGGGGCTGAGAGAGAACTGCTCTTAAGAGAACAGCTCTGAGAGAACTGTGACTGACCCAGGGTCACCCAGCTGGCTGCATATGGTGGAGTTGGGAATCAAAGCCAGTTTTCTAGATTAGAGTCCAGCGCTCTTAACCACTATACCAAACAGGCTGTAGCTTCACATTTGAAGTATGCATCTTTGGACCCTATGTTTCTTGATAACTACCGCCCAGTATCTAATCTACCCTTTCTGGGTAAGGTAGTGGAGAAAGTGGTGGCAAAATAGCTTCAGGCTTTCTTGGAGGATGCTAATATCCTGGACACCTTCCGTTCTGGTTTTTGCCCTGCACATGGGAGGGGGATGGTGATGGTTGCCTTAGTGGATGACCTCCAGAGACATCTGGTCAAGGCAGTTCGGTGCTGCTGATTCTTCTCAATCTGTCAACGGCATTTGATATGGTCGACCATAAACTGTTGACCCACTGCCTCACCAATATGGGAATATGGTGAGTAGCCTTACAGTGGCTGACCTCCCTTCTCCAAGATTGGGGACAGAGGGTCGCGCTTGGGGGGGGAGTTGTCTCCGCAGAACCCATTTGAATGTGGTGTGCCACAGGGAGCGATTCTCTCCCCAATGTTATTCAACATCTGTATGTGCCCCTGTTGCCAAGTGTGCTTTGAATGTATTATTTGTGCTATGCTGATGTCTGCATGTCTGTAAATGTCTCTGCATTTGTGTATGTGGGATTGGGAAACGCTGTGTACCTTGGGTTTGCTTGCTTTGCCTCCACACTTGCACCTGGAAGCTGCAATGTGCAGGGCCTGCTATGAGTATGCTAATGGAAACACACATACTCACACCTTCCCAGCCTGCTTTGGGACAAAGAAGACATTCGCCATTAAGCTCAGCCTCATGAAGTCCTGGGAACTACAACTCTCCCACCATTGGAGATCTTCTGCATAACATGTAACCCCTCGTATCTGGTTTGGCATCACAAAAGACAACATCCTGTTATTGCCTTCTTGGACCCGGCCAGCATCTGCAAGTCAAAGATTACTATGGCAATGTAACTTTGACACCTTGCCACATGGCTCCCATTGAAGTGCAGGGTAGAATTTGAATATCGCCCCATTCCCCTCTAGGTAGATGCGTCACAACCCTTCAACCTATAGGTATAGAGAAGGGGACGGATCGTAGGTGTAGATTGGCCTTATGCCAACCCCCAAAGCTAGGTTTTATAAGAAGAAACACAGCCTTTGTTTCTCTGGTTAACCATCCCCCTTACTATCTTCACCTTGCAACTTAAGTCTACTGCAGGTGATTCTTAAAGCGTTCTCTCGGGTCGCTACCAAGAGAACCCACACGTGTTTGGCTGGACCATTCAGTGCGTTTTTAGAATACCTAAAGATAGTACTTTTGTTCCTGTACCTTCTGCTGAGAAGAATTACTTCTCGCCTGGAATTCAGATAAGTATCAACGCTACCCTTCTGTGTGTACCCTAATTGTTAGTCTGAAGTTATTATTTTTATTACTGCTTGTATTCTGTATCTACTGTGAACTAAAAGGAACTTGAGTGTATGTGTGAGAGCATCTGTTTTGTGTGCTTGAGATCAACAATATTTTAGTAAAGACAACATTTATTCATTAAACATCAGTGTGTTGTCTCGCTTCTTGGGAAATAGGAGAGTCTGTTCTGATTCCGCCCTCTGGATACACGGGTAAAACGAACTCACAGCCCACTGTCGTATATAAGACAGAGTTGGGCCACAGGAATAATTCTCACTAGGAGGATTTCCGGTATCCCCCCCTCGCCCAGATTTTTCAGAGGTATGGGCTAGGGTGTCACCAATATGCAGATGACACCCAGCCCTATCTACTCATGGATGGCTGCCCAGACTCTGCCTCTGAACATCTGGACAGGGTATTACAAGCCGTGGCTTGATGGTTACAATAGAGCAAACTGAAACTGAATCCATCAAAGATGGAGGTCCTGCACCTGGGTCGTGAGGGACTGGGATTGGGTATTAGGCTCCCAGCCCTCATTAGGGCCCCATTGGTGCCAACACCAACGGTAAAGAGCCTAGGGGCGTTCCTGGATGCCTCACTGACTATGGAGGCCCAGGTCACCACCACTGCCGGGTCTGCCTTTTTTCGTCTAAGCAAAGTAAACACCGTGTACAAGAATCCAAAAATAGGAAAGTAAACAATTTTGATAGACTATAAAGAATTTATATAATATATATTGTTTTGTTTTATGTAATAATCATAATAATAAGCAAAAGTAAAATATATACAATGTGAAAAACTCACAAAATCTGATGTACCACAAAATTCATACATAAACAAGAGATAATGTAACTGGAAATAAACAGTGCAGGGATTCTCTTTTCTATATATCCTGCTACTGCAAAAGGAATGATCCAAAAGTAGTCTTCTTCCAGAAGTTGCTACTTGTGAGAGAAGCAATCCACAATCCTGTCACTACAGGAGAAGCGATTTAATGGCTCCCCAGATGTACAAGCCATTTCCAGCTTTCTTTCTCAAGAATCGCTTTAACAATTCTCAAGAATCGCTTTAACAATTCCTTGTATAAATTATTTTCTGGAACCAATCTCCATCCTTATAACAAACATGTGCACTCTTCCCATGGGATTAAGGTTCTTTTGACTACTTTTGCTTATTATGATGATTACATAAAAAAACAAAATAATATATTGTATAAATTCTTTATAGTCTATCAAAATTGTTTACTTTCCTGTTTTTGGATTCTTGTACACGGTGTTTCCTTTGCTTGGATTTGTTCCACTGTGGTCCCTATTTTTGTCTTGAGTTGGCCCCATAACTCACCCCCCCCCCCATGATCTGGTTATGGTGACTCATGCAAAGGTCACTTCCAGACTGGATTACTGTAATTCTCTCTATGTGGGGCTTCCCTTGGCTCTGCTCTGGAAGTTACAGCAGAATGCAGTGGCGTGGGTGTTGATGTCACTGCCTGGTACAGGCACATATCTGCCTGGTGCTTCGTGACCTGCACTGGCTGCCTATTGAATTCTGGATCTGTTTCAAGGCATTGGTGCTTACCTTTAAAGTCCTATATAGCCAGGTACCTGCATATCTTCAAGACTGCCTCTCACCATATGAGCCTCACAGAAGAAGAAGAGATTGGATTTATACCCCGCTCTTCACTTGGAGTCTCAGAGCGGCTTACAAACTCCTTTCCCTTCCCCTCCTCACAACAGACATCCTGTGAGGTAGGTGGAGCTGAGAGAGCTCTTTCAAGAACAGTTCTGACAGAGCTATGGCTTGCCCAAACTGCAAGTGGAGAAGTGGGGAATCAAACCTGGTTCTCCCAGATTAGAGTTCGTGCACTTCATCACTACACCAGCCTGGCTCTATGAACCAACACCTCCTGGTAGTCCCTGGCCCTAGGGATGTCCAGCTTGCCTCAACTAGGGCAAGGGCTTTTTTGGCCCTGGCCCCCACCTGGTGGAATGAGCTACCGTATGAGATCGGGGCCCTGTGGGACCTGCTACAGTTCTGCAAGGAGGCCTGCAAGACAGAGTTCTTCCACCAGGCCTTTAGTTGAGGCAGGAGGCCTCCCCTCCTGCGACCACAGTTCCCAGAAGCTGGATGGGACCACAGTATTATCTGCTGAGGCATGTTACTGTTTTAGTCTATGGTGATCTTATTGATTTTAAATGGATTGTTACAATGTGTTTTATTTGTAAATCTACTTTAATTGCAGATCTTAATTGTAAATTATGAATTGTTTTAACTGCAAATCTGCATCATTGTAGACTAGGGTTGCCAGGTCCCTCAAAGTTCCCAGTGGGACTTTACTGGAGGGGATGGGGAGTCCCCAGCATGATGACATTACTCAGAAGTGATGTCATCACATTGGGGAGCAGAGGCTCCCACCTCGCCCTGGCAGCTTCTAAAGGTTCTTCTTAAACCCTGCTGGGGAGAGGGGGGGGGGGAAAGCCACACGTGCCTGCACACCGAGCCCTGGATTCGGGGATCAGAGTGCAAGCCCACAGCCCCTGCCTCTCCCCAGCAGCATCTAAAGGTCCCTTTAAACCCTGCTGGGGAGAGGTGGGGGGGGGAAGCCGTGTGTGCCTGCACCCCGAGCCCCAAAGTCAGGGCTCAGAGTGCAAGTGTGCGGCCCCCGCCTCTCCCCAGCAGCCTAAAGGGTCCTTTTAAACCCTGCTGGGGAGAGGTTGGGGGGGGAGCTGGGTGGTTGCTGTTGGGGGCAGGGCTTTCCCTGCCCACTGGTGGGTGGGCAGGCAGGAAAGAGTCCCTTCAAAGCGGGCAATCCCTGCCAAACCCGGGGGGGGTCTGGCTAGCCTATTGTAGACCTATATGTTGGTACCCACCTTGGGCCTTGATTGTGGGGAGGGCGGGATATAAGTTGTTATGTATTGCAAGGGAACTGTACTTGCGATCGGGCTGGCAATGGACATGCGAAATAGTGAAGCTTACAATGCATAACAATAGAAGGCTAGGATCCTAGAAGGAACCAACAGATTGCCCTGGACCCTAGTAATAGCCAATTGTTTAACAATAAATAAATAGCCTATTGTTGGGAGTGGGGTGTGTGTTGGGTGTGGTGTGTGGTACGAATATAAGCAGGGCTCTGATCCTGCTATTTTGTCTTAGTTGTGAGCTGAAACCACTTAATAAACATGAGCTAATCACTTTACACATCTGAACCTAGTACATTTCAGAGGTCTAACAAAATAAATAAATAAATACTATCTAAAGGTTGGCCTTTAAGTCCATAGTCTAACATTACCTACCTGTACCACTGAGTGAGGTCCACATATCTGTATGTATCTCTATAATGTTTCAGTTATAGTCACATAATTTTAGCTCTTTACAATTTTTTGCAATGCTACAAAAGTATTGCATATTTAATTTGAAAGCATATTACAATTACAAGACATTGCAAGTATTCCCGTTTCCTCAAAAACTGAAAGTGTATTAATAAATGCTTAAAAATGTGCACTAGATTTCATATGTCTATATTTCTTTCAAAGGTACAGCAAAATAAGGATGACGAACTACAAAGCCAAAAGTGATTGCTGTAAGAAGTTCACACATTCATAGAACAAAGGAAAATTATACAAAAACTATAATAGTTTTCTTCTTTATTCCACAGGTGCATTTAGGTGAAATTGACGAACATCTCGAGTCTTTGCAAGTTCGTTTCAGAATCTTTGTCAAAATTCCTATTACTTGTTCTTTATATTTCTTTCAAAGACAAATCCTAATAGTAATGAATGCTAAAAAACTGGGATTCGCATTTGAAAGAAACATAGGTATATACAAGTCCAACATATTTCGGGAGCTACCATGGTTATGAGGAACAGTGTCCTGGGAAAAGCTGGATTGGTAGTATATGAACACATGAATCTGCCTTATACTGAATCAGACCACTGATCCATCAAAGTCAGTATTGCTTACTCAGATTGGCAGTGAGTCTCCAGTGTCACAGGTCTTTCTCATCACCTGCAGCCTGGTCTTTTTAACTGAAGGTGCCAGGGACTGAACCTGGGACCTTCTGCATGCCAAGCAGATGCTCTGCCACTGATCATTTAGTTTCATTGCTATTAGTATATGATTGGCTATGTCAATTGTTCTATTATCTGTTCTAAAACCCACTGTTAATTTAAGTTTTTGAGGAAATATACATACTTGTAGTGTTTGGAGAAAGAATCACCCCAATCAAGACACAACTATACCGACTTCATCACTTGAAACCTTATCAGCTGCAATATGGGGGAATAGGATGTGTTCCCATCCTATTCAGTGAGGCAGAAAATACCACCACCACCCCAACCTGGAATGAAGCTCAGGTTTTATTTTCTGCCTCCTTCCTGGAAAAGTATGATGCTCAGGGTGAGAATTCGCCTCTTCCTTTTACCTTAATGCATATTTCAATGCATATATTTAAGGATATCTGAAGGTAAGTTCCTTTTATTTTCAGGGCAACTGAGTTATTGAGTGACAATGCAGAAATAGAAATGGTTTGTATGAACAAGGTATACAAACCAGTTACACTCGTGTCACAATGAGTAATGGAGAATAATGGAGATCCAGCGTGGTGCAGTGGTTAAACTGTTGGACTAGGATTGGGAAACCCGGGTTCAAATCCTCACTTTTGCCATGGAAGCTTGCTGGGTGACCTTGGACCAGTCACAGAGTCTCAGCCTAACCTACCTCACAGGGTTGTTGTGAGGATAAAATGGAGGAAGGAGGAGGTGAGCCTCTTTGGGTCCCCCTTTGGGAGAAAGGTGGGATATAAATAAAGTAAATAAAAATGAGTCTGAGCACTGACTAGAATGTAAGCAGTTCTAGATTATTCTAGATGATTGCAGAACACTCTGCATGGATTGCCCTGGAAGATAATCTGGATTCTTAAACTAGTACAAAATGCTGATTACTAGCTGGTGCTAGCTGTTTGCTGAGTATTACATCTTCTGAAAGTCAGCATGGTATAGTGGTTAAGAGTGGCAGACTCTAATCTGGAGAACCAGGTTTGATTCCCCACTCCTCCACATGAAGCCTGCTGGGTGACCTTGAGCCAGTCACAGTTCTCTTGGAACTCTCTTAGCCCCACCTACTCCACAAGGTGCCTGTTGTGGGGAGAAGAATGGAGGGCGGTTGTAAGCTGCTTTGAGACTCCTTACGGTAGAGAAAAGTGGGGTATAAAAACCAACCATTCTTCTTCTACTCTAATGTGGTTCCCAGTTTGTTTCCAACTTCAGCTCAAGCTCCTGACTATGACCTTTAAAGCCCTTCATAGCCTAGCAATCTGCAGGGCTGCCTTTCCCATTATCAATCTGTGCTGTAGCTTTGCTCCTCTGACCAACACCTACCCGTTTTTCCTGTAGTTGTTAGGCAAGCCATGGCTAGATTTGGGGCTTTTCCTGTGGCTGCTTCTGATTTTATGGAATGGCCTTCCTGAATTTGATAGTAAGGCTTCTGCATTATTGAGATTCCGCACATTGTGCAAAGTGTTGTTGTTCAGGAGGGCTTTTAACACTGACACTTAATTGCATTTGATGGAATGGCCAGTTTTGTTCATTATTACTGTGGAGTTGTGTGTTTTTATTACCATTGTAACCCACCTGGAATCAGGTGTGGCCAAACTGTGGCTCAGGAGCCATGTGCGGCTCTTTCACATATATTGTGCAGCTCTCAGCAGGGCATCTGGGAAAGCGAAGGAGAAGCACACTACTCCCTCCCTCCCTCCCATTTGCTTTCTTTGTTTCTCTCTCTCTCTCTCTCGCTCTCTCTTTCTTTCCACATCTTTCATTTTTTCTTTTCACCTCTCTCTCTTTCTCTCTCTCTCTTACACAAATAAATATAATTAGCAAGCAAATATAATTGGACAAATAAATATCATTGTCAATATCTGTTTTTACCACTTCTGTTTTTATTTTTTATTTTTATTTTTGGCAGTCTCTAATGTTAATAAAAAGCAAATTTGTATATTTTTAAGTAAAAACACGTGTGTAATATTTATTCATGTCTTGCACCTCTCAAACACCTGATGTTTATTCTATGCAGCTCTTAAGACGCTGAGCAAGTTTGGCCATCCTTGCTCTAAATAAATACATAAATAGTGCCATGAGTATATCTCAGGAATCCATATAGTAACTCAAAGTAAAGGTAAAGGTTTCCCTTGCTCTAAAGCCAGTCGAATCCGACTCTAGGGGGCACTGCTCATCTCTGTTTCCAAGCCAAAGAGCCAGCTGGCATGACTAAATGCCGAGGCTCATGGAACACTGTTATCTTCCCACCAAAGTGGGACCTATTTTATCTACTTGCAATTTCTTGCTTTCGAACTGCTAGGTTGGCAGGAGCTGGGACCAGAGACAGGAGCTCACTCTGTCACGCGGCACTAGGGTTTCGAACTGCCAAGCTACAGACCTTCTGTTCTGCAACTCAGCGTCTTAACCTCTGAGCCACCGCGGCTCAAGCAAATGCTAAAATATTCATAATGTAAAATGTATGTCCTTGTAACATACAGTGCTGTAGCATACAACCAGGATTGCATTCAGCCTTGCTCAGTGTGGCTGCCATGTTTGTAACGGGTTTCCATTCCTCGCCGGTGTTAAGGGGGGACCTGGCAACTCTACCCATAATCAACTGAAACGTCTACAGCCCAGTGGTCAAACAAATGTGTCTATGTACATTTTAGTGCCTATAAACTAAATGATAGAAATTTTTATGCTGTACTGTGGCTCTGTGGTACAGCAGAAGGCCTCAGGTTTACTCCCCCGCATTTCCAGTTAAAATGATCAGGCTGTAGGTGATGAGAAAGACCTCTGCTGGAGATCCTGAAAAGCTACTGCCAGTCAGAGTAGAAAATACTGCCCTTGGTAGGTCAATAGCCTGATTCATTGTAAGGCAGCTTCATGTGTTCCACTGAGCATCTTTCTTTTTGCACACTTCAAATCCTCATCTCAAGACTCTACAAACAAGTACCCCCCCAACAAAATCCTTTACCTGTGGGGTCTTGATTAAGAGTATCCTGGCTGCTGCAGCTGCTGCTGTAAGAAGGCACTGGGGTAATAGAGAGTGAAGCCGGGCAGGACAATGGAGCTGATAAATCAATCTGTGGCACAAAATATCGACAGGAGCCAGCATCTTCATAGAAACAGAAAGGAAGATGGTGGCCAGCTTGAGAGTATGGATTCTTCCAGTGAGAAAGTCCAATTGCAAACTGGCCTGAAGTATCATAACCTGAAAATAAGCATTGAATGTAATAAAGACAAGGATATAAGAAACACCATACTGGATTGGACCAAAGATCCATCTGAGCCAGATGACTCTGAGAAACTTACAAACCAGTAGTTATCTTATATTGTTTGTTCCCCAGGGTCTGATATTCAGAGGTGTACTGATTCTGACCATGAAGGATCCATCTACCAATCATGGCTAACAGCTGTAAAAAACTGAGTGCGGAACCTTTCCAGCCAGACATTTTCCTACCATATTCTACTAAAAATGCATCTTTGAACATAAAGAATTAGTGCTGGTTGTCTAGGGTTACTTTGCATATGTTTTTCTATTTACCCTGTTTCCCCGAAAATAAGACCTACCCCAAAAATAAGCCCTAGCAGGATTTCTATGCATTTGTGGTATAGGCCCTAGTGTGTCTTCTTGAGAAAAAATAAATATAAGACAGTGTCTTATTTTCGGGGAAACACGGTATTTGTATGAAAGTCTGAAGTTTCTACAATCTGTGGGATTTACCAAATCCTCTCTGGATGTAAAACCATCAAAATTGGTCAAGCCAGTCCAATATAAAACATTGTTAGGTAATGTGCTGTTAAAATTACACCTGTGCTGTTAGCAACACAATTTTGTGTTTGCGAGCATTGAAACTGTATCTGTTAACAAAAGATCCATTAACAATTAAGAACAGAAAAGGTGCTTAGAATGCATTTCAATATTTATGACTAGGCATTAATAGAAAAATGCACATTCAGTTATAAAATCACATAACTATCACACTCATAGCAATTTAAAATGAAAGCATTTCTGAAGTCAACTGTAAGATAATTTCCTCACATAATAATTTGTCCACAGTATACAAACATAAAAATTATATATGAAGTCTTTGTGAAAGTTCTTTAGTTATAGCTGGAGTAATGATGGCTTTACGGGGTGAAATAATCTATCATGCATATAAATGGTATCAAAGAGTTACAAAGTAAATTGTGAAAAAAGTATGCTGTGTCTTACCAACTGTAATTTGGCTGATACAACTGTGGTAGTTGGTTCCAACAGAAAGACTGCAACTGCCTTTACTAGTATCAAAATCTAAAAAAATTAAATATTAAAAATAATGAAAAATATAATGAAGGAAGTGTAGGAATCAACATGATTTGATACGCTTCTCTCCCTTATCCCAAATACTATTTTGTTCCTCTGCAAATCCTCTTATTTTCAGCATATATATGTGTGCATGTTTGATGTTAGAAGCATCCCTAAACCTTTCAACCTCCTCTGCCCTCTTCAAGCCTATACTTGCTGGCTTCAATCTAACATAGCATTAAGCATGCTAATTCCAGTTGACATCCAAAAACTCCAAGGGGGTTTACTGTGTTGGATTATAGCATCCCTGTGTCCATATACTCATGTCCTTCATCTACTCACACTGTTTGGTGTCCCACTCTCTGAATCACAGGAAATGAGATTCTACTTTAGGATACTCTGACCTTTCTTTAAACTGGGTAGAACAGAAGAGAACACCAAGACATCTTTCAAATTAGTCTTGCTTACACTTGTAAGCAGTTTGGTATGGAGATTAATTGACAGTTTTGTATAATGAAATGATAATTATTGATACAAATTGTTTGTAATACAGAAGAACAACAGACATGAGGCTGGTATATCATTAAAAAGCTAGAAGGGAAGAGGAAAGAGGAATAGACAGAGCAACTCTACATAGTATAAGCAACTCTGATAACAGTTGCCCAAAAGGTAAAAAGTATTCTAAGATTAAAAAGAGATCAAAAGAATTTGAAGGGAAATTTTGAATGCAGATAATCAGAGATGGCTCTGATAGGAAAACTCCATTTTTTAAAAATGTATGGGCACAGGAACCATATATTTACTGGGGTATATTGCTATGATTCTGGCTCATGACTAAGGCCTAAGACAAGGGTGTTCCCAGAAATTTTTACATAATTGTAGGCATTGTGTGGAAGTATGTACCACTTGTTTTAGTATACTTCCATATAACAGTCATATTCTAGTGGACAGATGTACATGCTTACATCCTGGTGAAATCAATGGCGTTTAAGGGCATGCAGTCCAATGCTAGGCTGGTCAGTTTGTTAGTTCATCTTTCATAGGCTTGCAATAAACATGTAGCTACAACCACCTTTGGTGCTGAATTTCTAACAATATGGAGATTTCTCCCTCCCCCACATGCACAACACTACAAAATTTGGATTTCAGGAATCTGCATGTCCCAATTCAAGCCATCCCTATACAACAATGGTTAGAGTTGGAAAACCTTGTACATAACATAACAGTTTAGTGATATTAAGTAATTGTATATAATTATCGGATCTAAAAATAGATCTACAAAAAGGAACACCAGGAAACCAAAGCATTTTCAAATCACACTGACTCCAATGAGACCAAATTTGTAGTTTTAAATGAACCATTGAAAATCAATAGGATTTAGAAGTGTTACATTTGGCTGGATTGTGCTTTTAAGCAAGAATATCCTCCATGTCCACTGATGTATCAACATTTTTGTCCATAAATATATTTATAGTTTCTTTCTTGCCTTGAACAGGTTCATTTACTCTCTTGAAATGAACGTTTTCCTCAGAGAAGGATGCAATGCCTCAAGAGGCCACTTAGAGAAACTGCAAAAAATCAAAGTTGCTGTCCATTGCAAACAATGTCATGCTCTAAGTGCCTTTGTTTCAGTTTTTATCCATGTGTCAGAAATATGTCAGTATATCACTCTTATCTAAACTGTTTCACTGTATATATGTCACTGGGAAGGTCAAGGGAGAACCCTGCACTGAATATCATCAGCTAGGTAAAGGTAAAGGTTCCCTTGCTCGAACGCCAGTCGAATCCGACTCTAGGGTTGCGGTGCTCATCTCCGTTTCAAAGCCGAAGAGCCAGCGCTGTCCGAAGACGTTTCCGTGGTCATGTGGCCGGCATGACTAAACACCAAGGCGCACGGAACGCTGTTACCTTCCCACCAAAGTGGTACCTATTTATCTACTTGCAATTTCTTGCTTTCGAACCGCTAGGTTGGCAGGAGCTGGAACTAGAGACGGAAGCTCACTCCGTCATGCGGCACACTCGGGTCTCGAACTGCTGAACTACCGGCCTTCCACAGCCTGCAGTTCAGCGTCTTAACCACTTGAGCCACCGCAGCTCCTGCTCCGGCTACTGCTGATATTAAATTGATACACGTTTTCCCAGTTTTTGTGTGCTCCAGGTTGCCAACTGACACAATGTCCAGCATGCCATTAGAAGCAATTTCCTTAAATAATGCAAACATTTCACAATAGTGGAACATCTTCTGTGTAACAATATTGACTAGCTTTTAAATAGTATTCTTTGTACTCATGCTACAGTTTTCAACTCTCTGCAGGAAGATATAGAAGAATGGTTTCCTGAACACAAGATTTTACAATCAGAATCACAGCAGACTTCCCTGTGGTTAAGAATACATACTTCTGACTGGATCCATTGAGAACTGATGAATGATCTTTTCCTGAGACTCGCCAGCTTTGCCCAATCACAGAGCAAGTGGCACCCTACACTGCAAACAGCAGCAGCAAAACACAACATCAGATGCTAATGACATTGGAAGGTGCACTTTTAACCATTCTGACAAAGAGGCAAAGGTGGATATGAGTGCTCGAATCATCACCATGACCTCTAATCTCACTGTGAAATGATCCAGCTATTCCTGCTTAGCCTCTGGTTGTCTTTATTTGCAATCTCACACTAAGCATGTAAAACTAATATTAAATATTCCTTTCTCAGTCAGGTGAAATGAGAATACTGTCACACTTTGCCCAGATCAGCCTGCTGCAGTAGATTCAAAATTATTAAGCAGGGCAACTTTCTATATAGGGGGAAAAACAATCACCTGTCTTCCCACCTAAGCATGGAATACAGCCAACTGCTACTTAATTCCCCCCCCCCCCCAATGAACTAAAATGCAACAATCCCACTTTCTTAAGGGTGGCTTTCAGTAGCAAAAAACTGTAGGCGCTCAAGGTTTTAGCAAGTAATGTGCAAAAGGCATTTCTGTAAATAAAAAAAGAAGAAGCAGATTTTTACCACATGCAGCCACTCTGCTGACTTTCTTGGCAGGGCTACAGTAGTCAGCCAGGTTTCTCAGAGGTGTTGGCAGATTGTGCCCATTTTGCTCCTTTTGGATTGTTCCAATGTTGCATTGCTTCTGGTCCCTCATGCTGCGACGTGGGTGCCGGAGTCTCCTTGGTGAACTCCAATGTCCTTCTGTAGCTGGCAAGGTACACACTGGCCACATGCTAAGCACACAGCCTCTCAACTGAAAGTTCTTCCTCTCTCTCTTGTTCTGCTTGAAGCAACTGGAGAGGTGTTCTGCCTTCAGCTAGCAAGGTAATATGTGGCCTACTTTCCTTTCACGTGATGCTGATATCTCCAGCTGCTGCTACTCTGAAGTAGATCTTTTGCAAATCTTTCTCCTGCAGCTCAATTCTGGCTACAGTGGGGGGGGGGATTCATCTATTTATAAAGGAAAGGAAACAAGAGAACAGCCCTAAGCCTCAAGCAACTTCCCTAGTGAAAAATTCTTTATTAGAATAAATGCTTTTAACAATTGTGAACAGACACACAAATATCAATGAACGCAGATCAAAGTGCTTTCAGTAGCCAGGTTGTTTTGGAATTGATTGTTTTATCTAATTGTCAAGTTACTGGCTCTCAGGGCTCTTTTTGTAGATAAAGCCCAGCAGGAACTCATTAGCATAATAGGTCACACCCAACAGCAGAAACTCATTAGCATATTAGGCCACACCCATGACAGCACCGCTCGTTGGCATATTAGGCCACACCCCCATGTTACCAGAAGTGTGCTCATCCAGCCACACCCACCTTTTGCTTCTTATTCTGCTTACCTTGTTTGTTGTCAAAACCCAGGGCTTTTTTGTAGCAGGAACTCCTTTGCATGTTAGGCCACACACCCCGAATGTAGCCAATCCTAATGAGTTTCTGCTGTTGGGTGTGGCGTATTATGCTAATGAGTTCCTGCTAGGCGTGGCCAAAAATAGCCCTGCTGGCTCTGATCTAGAGTCCAGTGGCACCTTTAAGACCAACAAAGTTTTATTCAAGGTATGAGCTTTTGTGTGCATGCACACTTTTTCAAATATAGTGGAATGGTAGATAAGGTTCAAACATATAGACAAGGGCTGAACAGCAAATTAACATGTAACATGATGAAGAGGTGCAAAGACAAAACAAAACAAGCTAAGGTTATAAGGCCAACAATTGTAAAGCAATAAATACGTCAAAATAGCCGATTAATGTGTAAAAATACCTTTTCGAACTGCTGGAACTGCTGGAAGTAAACTGATACTCTCCATTCTCTTCTCTCAGGCATGGAGTTCATTAAACAGTCTACCACTCTTAACCACTACACCAAGCTGGCGCTTGACATGCCTCCTCATGTGGAATATATGAATATAAAGAAACAACGTCCATTTTAACTTATAAGGCATTCTGAGGTACTGGCGATCCTTCAATTTTTGAAATAAGATCCTTAGTATCTTTTAAGTAAGTGGGAATCTTATATACAAAAGGTTGTATATACCCAGCGGTTCGAAAGCACCCTTAACCAACCAAAGCGTGAGTAGATAAATTGGGAACCTACCTTAGAAGGTAGGGGGCACCCTCCCCCATTCCGGGGGTCGTTGGAGGGCCAGTTTCGGCGGAAGGTGAACGGCGGCGGCAACAGCGAGCGGAAACATCAGTGGCGAACCTGACGGCAGCGGAGAAGGCGGAGCCAGGACGACGTGTGAGCGTGGCGGTGCAGGCGGGCGGAACTGTAAAGGACAGAGCCAGGACCGTGCCAAGCATGCCGCACGCCAGAGGGGCCCACCGATCCGCCGCGAAAAGAGGATCGCCAGAAAAAGAGAGGAGCCAGAAGCCGCAGCTGAAAGAAAAAAAAAGCCGACCCGAGGAAAGACCCCCCCCTCCACTGGGTGCTGGTAGGGATGTCCCCACCCCTGATGAATTGTGGCCTTAGATAGGGATAATGGATAACTGTATAGCCGCTCAGAGACCCCTTCGGGGATTAGAGTGGGATAGTAAGACGAAAGTAATAAATAAGAAATAATAATAAATAAATAGAAAAAAGTCCAAAAAGTCAACATAGGCCCCGGTCACGCGGGAAGTTTAGGACCAGAAGAGGGACGGATCGGGGGCGCAGCAAACGGGTGCAATCCCACCGCAACATCTGGGAAGCGGCGCACACCCGTCTCCGATCCGGCCCTTCAGGCCGAAAATCCGCAGTGAAAACAAACCACCTACAGAGGTAGACTTACCAAAAAGGCCGCGGCAAGCACGGCCGTGGGATCGCTGGCGTGTCCTTCTGCCAGCACATCTGAGGCTCCTGGCCGAACTGCGCATGCGCACACATGAGCAGCCGGCTGCCTCGGTCTCCCGGCGGTGGCTTCCTCCCCGGCATCTGATTATGCCGGGGAGCAATGGTGCGGCGGCTCAGGGGATCTGTGTGATCCCGCCACTGCGTGTCTCTTTTGGTGCGGCTCTGATTAGCCGCACTTTGGCCATGTATTTAGGCAAAGGTTCAAATACTGAATTAGAGCCTGAAACAATCGGGTGACCAGGAGGAGGTCATCCCGGCTTGTGAATTTTCGGTGAAGCATAGAATATAGCTTATGCCTTCCAGTAGCATTTTAAACTTAAAGAAGAAGAGTTTAGTTTGATTTTTCCTTATTTAAAATTAAACCATTATGAACTTCTGAACTCATTTCTTTGAAGGAGAGAGCTTGAACATAAATCTCAAATCTGACAGCTTGTTACTATACCATCCTCATTAAAAAATTCACTGATATTTTCTTGGAGCTGGAACACCTTTCTCTGACTGTTAAATGAGATATAAAACACCTGTTTCTATGCTTCTGCTTAGTGTTTAACAACCTGACAGCTTATTTTTGGGAAATCCCAAAGTCCTTTCCCAGAGGCTTCTGAAATGCCAGCAATAATCAATAGATTATCATTTGAACCTCTGAGCTTTCTCTAGTGTTTCAACTTTGTAGAAAGATGACTTTGTAGAAAGATTGACCACCTGGATCTATTTGATCAAAGTGTGTGGCATTTTTTCTGAGGGTGAAAGTGATTGTTTTAGGAACATTTAAGCAGGTGCACCCAGTAAACCTTAAAGTCTAACTACACATTATGTGGGAGCAGAGGTCATTTTGGGGGGGAACGCGGGGGAACGCAGTTCCCCCGGGTGAGGTGCAGGGGGCGGGGCACACGATGAAGCCCCACCCCCTGCTTCCAGCCGCCCCGCTTCCAGCCCTCATTCAGCCAGGAGGAGGCAGGAGAAGAGGGAGGGTAAGTTGCTTCCTCTCCGCCTCTCCCCACCCCTGCCTGCCTGGGGCCAGGGAGGGCCTTGGTGGGGCTTCCTCGCACTTCCGCCGGCCTTGCAGGTCCACCGCCGGGCCCCTGATGTCAGGGGGTGTGGCATATGCTAATGAGTTATGCTCATGAGTTCCCCTAGCTCTTTTTCTACGAAATGACCCCTGTGTGGGAGACCTGTAATTGGATCTCCTGACATAGAATCCTGGAACTGGAAGGGACCCCTACTTGATACAGGGAATTCCTACTAACATCATGCTTGAAAATGGCTTTCCAGACTCTTTTCTGCTGTTGAAAAAGGGATCCATTGTATGGATTTGCATGGACAAAAGCCAAGTGGAGCAGGGGCTGTAGAAGGAAGAGGCTGAGTGGGGAAAAGACTGTCTGGATCCAACCTTCTGTATTTCGAAACCTTCAGCAAAGGAAAGCCCAAGAGTTCCCAAGGTAATTTGTTCCATTTATCAAAAGTAGGACTTAAGCAGTTCCATCTTTCCTCTGTCCCTGTTGCCAGTTCAGGATTTTCACCAAGCAGTGGACCTAACTGCTTCCTTAGTCTTCCTTGATATATCTAAAACACACCCTGTTGTGTTATTGTTAACTTCTTAATCAATAAGACCCTTATGAAGTTATATTGATTTTTTTTTAGTTGTCTCCCATTCTTCCTGGAATTGTTTTTAATTGTGCCTTCAGCACATCATTTTTTTCAATCTTTTTTCAGTCATAGAATCTTACCAAATATTTCTCAGATTGCAGATAGCTGTTGCCCTAGTTTCACATATATGAACACAATAGCATGAAGTGCAGATCAGGAGAGGCAGCTTGATCCATATCTGCTGTGCGTAAAGCTACAATTCTAAGCGCTAGTTTCAAAATATTATAAGGCACCAGTTTGTGCTGTGATGTGAGACTGAGTTCAGACATGCCTGGACATCATTATATGATTACAATTTCAAGTTGTCCTGCAGTACTGAAACTGGGATTTTGCACATGCAAAATGTATATTCCAGTGAGTTTTGAGCAGTCACATGATTTGCATGTATGAAACAGCCACCCAAGCCCAAATTCTGCCATGAGAGTTTTCATTTCAAACCAGATGATCCCAAACAAAATTGAATAGAAAAAGTTCACATATTCACTGACAGGTCAATAATGATGTAAATGGATTAGGCACCAAGTAGGATTTATGTATTAATCAAAGGTCAGATGGGTGAAAAAAACAGTGAAGCAGAGTTTTCTCTACTCAGGGATCAAATATCTAGGCTTGATCATGTTTAGTTCTCTTTCATATTTTTCTTTCTCGGCACATCTATTCTAAACAGACATCTTCCAGAACATAAAGTTCCAAAGAACATTTTATTCCATTACAGTTGGAACTTAGCTAACAGCGGAGTCTCCTTTTATATTGTTTGCTTTCATGTTTCTAACGTCTAAAGAAGAACATTTATTGTTGCATTGGCTAAGGTATGGTCGGTGAGTGACCTGGATAGAAAGAAATAACTAGTTTTACATAGAGAATTTTTCAAGCATGTCAGCGAGATTAAATCAGCTTCTTCTATACAGAATATAGGGATCGTATCTTCAGGTTGTTTCTAGTGGGGAAAAATAGCTTACAGGTGCATACTGTAAGATACACATCTGCATATGTATTCTATTACTAATCTGGGAATTGCTGGAAAATATCTCAGTCTGTCAGGCTGTGAAGAAACAACACTATCACAATAAGAAGACAATAAGAACAAGTCCTTTTGTACTGGCCCCCTCACAAAATATAGGGCTGGATACAGGTTAATTTCTCACTAATAGAAATTTCTGCCAATTCCCCTTTCTTATAATATTCCCCTCAAGTTGTTCCTTAGGGTTCCCCATCACTCCCAAAGCAGCATTTTGTGGAGATCAGTGGGCTGCAATGGAATTTCCATTCCTCTGATGGAAAATTTAGTCTGGGTTCATACAACCAGAATACACTTTGATTTAATATAGTCTTTGAGTACTTAGCCCTCTTTTCCCAGCAACCCAGTTTTCATTATGGAAGGACAGGATTTGGCCTCTTTCATGCTTGGCTCCCCCACTTATGTTACGGTGAAAATGAGGGCAAATACCATTTTTAGGTGGCTATGCTTAATATTCCAGAATAAATTATACTATTAAGAATAAAATAGGCCCTGAAATAGGCCCTGGCTTAGCAAACACTATGCCATTAACAAATCAGTGCCTGAAGACTGTTTCAGCTGCAGCATTGTAACACAGCTATTCTCTTGCAAACGTGAAGAAAAATTAGCACAATGCAATTTTCATCAGCACCCATATGATGGAAGAATCCCCTTTTTGGTTAGAAAAACAAGATTCTTTTGTGACTATACAGGCTTCCTTCATGTGCTACTTATTAGCTTGCTGATGGAAACAGCAAACTGGGCCAGATTGAGAGGAGAATGATATAAACTGCATCGAGTCCAATTGTGGAGAAAGGAAGGGTATAAATGAAGTAAATAAATACTATATATAGTTGAAAATGAGGGGCAAATAAAAGGTAGGTAAGTGTAGTGCCAGCTTGGTGTAGTGGTTAAGAGTGGTAGACTCTTATCTGAAGAACCAGGTTTGATTCCCCACTCCTCCACATGCAGCCAGCTGGGTGACCTCGGGTCAGTCACAGTTATCGCAGAGCTGTTCTCTCAAGAGCAGTTCTCTCAGAGCTCTCTCACCCCACCTACCTCACAGGGTATCTGTTTTGGGGAGAGGAAAGGAAGGAGATTGTAAGCCACTCTGAGACTTCCAGTGAAGGGTGGGGTCTAAATCCAGCTCTCCTCCTCCTCCTCCACCTGCTGAAGTACAGAAGGATGCAAGGGAAGGGAAGGATATGGGGGTTGTAAGCAGAAGGAAAAGAGGACATAATGCAGGGGAAGGGGATACAGGGGGAAGTGAAGTGCTTTACATCACACCCCACAAATCCCTTTGGGTTCACCACTGTGCAACTGTGCCTGGCCTAATAACCAGCACCATACAACTGGACACATCCCAGTAGCTGTCATCATGTAACTGGGCATAGTTTTCCTGGGAAGAGGTTGCTAGGAGAAGGGAAGGAGGGAAAGCTGAAACTGCCACAGCAGATAAAGGCAGGTTAGCTTATTGGTAGGAAGAAGCAGGAAAAGGGAAGATGCTATGGTTCTCTCTCACTCTCTCCTCATGGTTCTGCAAGGAGCAAAATACATCTACAGGTCTCTCCTGTAGAACCCAGCAATCTTACTTGCACACACTTGATCCTGGAGTAGCTGGCTATTTGTCTTGGGAATAGTATTCCTTAGACCAGACTTCTCCCTCTCCTTTCGACTGCAACATGGATGTGAACTGCATCTGCCTTATTAAATGTAAGCTTTACCTTTTGCAACATACTTCTTTGGAATTTATTTACTGCATGCAATACTAAGCTTCTATGATTGTGCAACTTTGTTGCATTAATTAATACATATCCCCAGTATTTCTTGCACGTTCTCTGTATGCAAAACATCAAACAACGCAGCATAGAGATAATGCACATATAATCATAATTATGGCAGCAGTATGAAAGTTTCTGCCACAAAGAGAGATTTTTCCACAAAGGCTGTAATGAACCGGCACGTGTTACCTACAAGGCAGAAGTTTATAGGCCATGGCAAAATCTCTGGAGAGGGTATAGTACATTTTAGGTGCAGCCAATGAAAGAAATCTGCCTCTGTAGCCTGAAGTCAAATTCATAAGCACAGAAAAATGTGGAAGAATGGACAGCAGGTGGAGAATCATGGAGTACCACATTCTGGAATATTCCCCTGTATTCAAAACTCCCTGCAAACAGAAAACCTTTGCCACAAGCGGTGGGGTGGGTGTAGAACGTTTATGTCTGTATGTTGCGCTTTTCTCCTGTTTACACAGAAATTTTTGTGCAAAGGGGCATTCCAGCCTAGAGTCCACCACCTGTAATCTGAACGGATACATCCCATTTTACTGTTTTGAGATTCTGCCCATTCTCCTGCATGTGTGAACCAGGCCTTATTTCTGATGGTGGAAGGCATGAGAGCAGTCTGAGATGCTGATCTTAATTGGCGGACAGGATAGAGGATATGGTCCTTCATTACCAGTAGGACCCAGGCCTGTGCTCTGAGCTTCTGTAGCAATTTGCTGGAGGAAGGAGTGGTTGGCCTACCGTGACATAGTGCCAAGAATGAGCTGGCTTGAGAGTAGCCCTGTGAAAAGTATGCAAACGGAGAGTGATTTCAGCTAAGCATACCTTTATTTAGTTCAGGACAAAGACGAAGGGACCAGCTCGCAGGCTGGTTATATATGTTCAGAAAACCCGCCACCAAGGACACCTAAACACACCCCCTACTCCCGATAGGCTATTTACAGTAACCGGACGACCATTGGTCTCCCGGCTGAGAAGCTGGCCCTTTGATTGGGCCGGCTAGGATCCTACGGACCCATTGTCTTTGGACATGAAGCTATTGAAGAGTTGTGCCTGGCCAGCCCGGGCAAGTCCGGGCATGTCAGGCTGAATACATTACACCCCTCCCCCCTTGGTTCAGAAGGCACCCACAGACGAAGTCCTTCAAGTAGGCGGGTGGCTTCTTGGGACGCGTCGAGCGTCGGGGCTCCGGGGTAGCGATGGATTCGGTCTCGGGGGCCCTGGGAGCCGAGGGGCCTGGGGCTGACGAGGGCGCCAAGGAGGCAGGACAGGCTGGCACCACGGTGTGAGGTGCCTCGGGTTCCTCACGGAGAGGCGGCTGTGGATCCGGTGCCGGGAGTGGGGCCGATGTGGCAGGCTCTGGGTCCTCGTCCGGATCCTCAGGGTCCAGCTGTAGCGTGCGACGGCGCAGCTGATCTATGTGCCGGTGGAGGATCTGGCCATCCTCGCTGGAGACCTCGTACGAACGGGGGCCCTTGACCCGTACAACTCGGGCCGGGATCCATCGGGGCCCCCGGCCGTAGTTTCGTGCGTACACCGGGTCCTCTGGAAAGAACCCTCTGGCCGACTCGTACGTCTCGGTGCCCGGGGCCTCCGGGGTTGCTCGGTCTGGGTGTAACCGATCCAGTCGGGAGGCCAGGCGGCGGCCCAGCAGTAGTTCGGCCGGGGAGCGGCCGGTCGTGGTGTGTGGCGTGGTACGCTGTCCGAAGAGAAAGGCTGCTAGTTTATAGTCCCAATCGGTGGAGTCCAGTCGGCGAAGTGCGTCCTTTGTGGTGCGCACCATGCGCTCCGCCTGGCCATTCGTGGCAGGGTGGAACGGGGCGGATCGGACGTGGCGGATCCCGTAGTACCTGGTGAAAGCCTGGAACTCGGCCGAGGTGAACGCGGTTCCATTGTCCGTGACCAGCGTGTCGGGGATCCCTTGGCCGCTGAAGATCCTCCACATGGCCCGGATTGCGGCCTGCGAGGATGTGGAGGGCACGGGGACCACTTCCAGCCACTTGCTGTAGGCGTCCACCAGGATGAAGAACAGCTTGCCCTGGAAGGGTCCAGCAAAGTCCAGATGGAGGCGGGACCAGGGACGGTGGGAGGATTCCCAAGCCCTCTCGGGCGCTCGGGGTGGTTCCGGCCGCGAGGCTTGGCAGGGCTGGCACCTCTTGACCACCCCTTCAATGTCCGCGTCCAGTCCTGGCCACCACACATAGCTCCTGGCCAGGGCTTTCATCCGCACCACCCCGGGGTGTGTCTCGTGCAGGGCGGTGAGTACCCGTTCCCTTAAAGGCGAGGGGATGACCACCCGGCTTCCCCACAGCAAGCACCCCTTGTGGGTTGAGAGTTCGTGTTTCCGGGTGGCGAACGGGGCGATGTCCTGGTCTCCTTTGGCCTCGGGCCACCCCCTCACCACCCAGTCCAAGACCCTTCCCAATGTCTTGTCCTTGGAGGTACAGCGCGCCACCTCCGAAACATGGACCGGCTGGTCCGTGAGGGCTTCCAGGCTCGCGACTAGGAGCGCGGGGGCCGGGTCCGGGTCGCACTTGGGGAGGGGCAGGCGGCTCAGAGCGTCAGCGTGGCCCATCGCCTGTCCGGGCCGATGGACGAGGTCGTACGCATACCCCGCCAGGAAGATGGACCAGCGTAGCACCCTGGGCGAGGTTATCTGCGGTGTCTGCCGGTCGGGTGCGAGGAGGCCCAGCAGGGGCTTGTGGTCCGTCAGGATCGTGAACGGACGGCCGTACAAGTAGTGGTGAAATTTTTTCACCCCTGCCACGATTGCCAACGCCTCCTTGTCGATCTGCGCGTAGTTGCGCTCGGCCGACGACAGTGTCCGCGAGTAGTAGGCCACCGGGACCTCGCGACCATCCGGTAGTCTGTGCCCCAGGACCGCCCCGACCCCATAGGGAGAAGCGTCGCACGCCAGCACCACGGGAAGGGCCTCGTCAAAATGGGCGAGGACCGCATTAGAGACCAGGAGGTCCTTTATTGTTTGGAAAGCCGCGGCGTGCGGAGGCCCCCAGACCCATGGTGCTGACTTGTCGAGGAGGCGGTGGAGCGGCTCTGCGACGGCCGCCTTCAGGGGCAAGAAGGAGTGGTAGAAGTTCACTAGGCCCAGGAACGCCTGTAGCTCCGTCTTGGACTTCGGGGCCGGGGCGTGCGTGATGGCCTCTACCTTGTCCTGGGAGGGGTGCAGGCCGGCGGCGTCCACCGCGAAGCCCAGAAACTCCACCCGCGGCACCCCCAGTAGGCACTTCTCCCGTTTCACCTTGAGGCCCGCCGCGTCGAAGCGCTGTAAAACGGCCCTCAGACGGTCTGCGAAGGACGAGGGGTCTGGCGCGGCGATCAGCACGTCGTCTAGAAACGGCTGAACTCCGGGGATGCCTTTAAGAAGGGAATCCATAAAAGATTGAAAGATCCCCGGCGCGACTGAGACCCCGAACTGGAGGCGGTGCACTTTGAAGGCCCCCTTGTGGGTCGCAATGGTCTGGGCCTCGGCCGTGGCGGCGTCCACCGGTAGCTGCTGGTACGCCTGGGCCAAGTCCAGTTTGCCGAACACCCGGGCCCCGGCCAGGGCCGCCAGCACTTGGCTTACTACCGGCACCGGGTATGCGTGGGGCTGTAGGGCTTTGTTTATGGTACATTTATAGTCCGCGCAGATGCGGACGTCCCCGTTCGGCTTGATTGGTGTGACAATGGGGGTTTCCCACCGGGCCGACGCCACAGGTTCTAGCACGCCTTGCTCAACCAGGCGATCAAGCTCGGCCTCCACCTTCGGCCTCATGGAGATCGGGGGCAGCCGGGACCTGATGCGTATGGGGCGTATCGCTGGGTCTAGGTCCAGGGAGATGGCGGGGCCCGTGTACCGCCCCAGGGTCCCATCGAAGACGCGGGGGAATTCTGCACACACCGCCCCGAAATCCTGTGCTCCAACCTGGTTGATGCCCGTAACGGAGAGCCCCAGGGCCTTGAACCAGGCCAGTCCCAACAAGCTGGAGAGGGGGCGGTCCACAACCAGTAGGTCCAGTTGGCCCTTGAAGCCCTGAAACTGGACCCGGAACTTGCCCCAGCCCACCACCGCCACGGGGTTTTTGTTAAAGTCCCGTAACCGGAAACCCCGTGACTTCTGTAGTGGTGGCCCCCCCTGAGGACACAGTGAACGGAGCGTGTCCGCGGATATTATGGAGTAGGTCGACCCGGTGTCGATCTCCATGGTGCAGGGGGCTCCCTCTATGAGGACCGTCACATGCATTTTATTTGGGCCGTCGGGGGGCAGGTTACAGACCTGGTGCTGTGGGAAGTGGGACGACACGGTGTGGAGCTCCAGGGGCAGTTCCGCGGTGGTCTGGTGGGTGGCCGATCTCGGTCGTTGTCCCTGGGACCGGCAGACCTTGGCGATGTGTCCGGCCTTGTTGCAGGAGCGGCAGACCGCATTCCGGAAACGGCACGACCGGCGTTCGTGGCCCTCCCCGCAGCTGGCGCACTGGCTTGGAGACGGGGCCTTGTTGGTCCTGGAGGATGCGTGTTTTGGTCGCTGCTGAGTCCGCTGTCGGAGTTGCAGGACTTCCTCTTGGTCCGAGACGTCGGAGCCGCTGCTCACTTGGGTACGGTGGACCGCCTTGGCGCGGCGGTCTTGTCGCGCTTGTTCGTATGCTGAGGCCTCCCGGATGGCCTTGTCCAGGCTCAGATCGTTCTGGCTCACCAGTTTCCTCTGCAGCTTCGGCTCCCGGAGTCCGACGAGGAACTGGTTCAGGAGGGTATCGTCGAGGCTGGGGAAGGAGCACCGGGTCGCCAGGCTCCGCAGCGCCGCCAGAAAATCGGAGGTGGTTTCGCTGGGGCCCTGAACTCTTGCGAAGAAGTCCAACCGCTCCACGTACTTCGTGGGTTTGGGAGCCAGATGGTCGGTCAGGGCCTGGACTAAGGAGCTGTATGACTCGTCCTTCGTTAGTTTGGGCGAGATTAAGTCCTTGAGGAGCCGATGGGTCTGGATTCCGCAGTGGCTCAGCAGGTAAGCCTTCTTCATCGCGTCATCCACCACCTTGTGGATGGTGAAGCGGCTCTCCAGCGTGTCCAGCCAGGTGTCCCACAGCGAGGGCTGGGAGAGATCGAAAGCGGGCAGGCTTTCAGTTGCGGTCGCGGTCGCCATTGTGTTGCAGCCACGTGGTGGGGTGGCCTCTGGAACGGCGATGGCGTCGGGAGCGTTGTGGAGGCCGCTGCTGCTCTCGGGGTCAGCAGGGAGCGAAGCGGAGCCGGGAGCTGCGCGATGAGCGGTTGCCGGAGAGCTGGGAAGCGAAGCGGCGCGGTTCCCGGAGGTCTCGGCGTCGGGGCTCGGTGCGGTGCTCGTGTTGGCGTCCGGGTCTTTGTTAATGGGGTCGTGGATCCCACCTTCGTCGCCAGTGAAAAGTATGCAAACAGAGAGTGATTTCAGCTAAGCATACCTTTATTTAGTTCAGGACAAAGACGAAGGGACCAGCTCGCAGGCTGGTTATATATGTTCAGAAAACCCGCCACCAAGGACACCTAAACACACCCCCTACTCCCGATAGGCTATTTACAGTAACCGGGCGACCATTGGTCTCCCGGCTGAGAAGCTGGCCCTTTGATTGGGCCGGCTAGGATCCTACGGACCCATTGTCTTTGGACATGAAGCTATTGAAGAGTTGTGCCTGGCCAGCCCGGGCAAGTCCGGGCATGTCAGGCTGAATACATTACACCCTGTACTAGCAAGCAAGATAACAAAGGATTCCACCTGCTCCAACTGGCTCTGCAGGATAGCCAGCTGGGTCTCAGCCCCTGCTTGTCCCCAGACCATCAGTCCTGATGACCACGAGAAAGTACCAGTCCACCCAAATCCCTTTCCTCTGTTGAACCTCTTGCCAGCACCTCCTGTGTGGTGTTCCTACTGGCAATTCTGGATGCTTCTAAAGCTAGCCCTACGTTTTAGTTATCAGCAGAGGTCATTTCCTGCAGGAGCACACAGGAGCGGAGCTCCGGCAGTAAAGAGCCCAGGGGGCGGGCACATGCAAAAAGCCCCACCCCCTGCTCCCAGCAGCCCTCAGTCAGAGCAAGCGGCAGCCAGATAAGTTGCAGAGCCCCCCCCCCGGACCCCCGGTCCAAAACAGTCTAGTGGCACCTTTAAGACCAAGTTTTATTCAGGTACAAGCTCTCCCTCCTCTGCGAGAGCAGATCTACACGTTCCCCCCCCCCCAATAGCTAGCAATCCAAAACAGTCCAGTGGAGCCTGAGCGGTGGGTGTTGCCTCCTGACACACTTCAGGTGATCTCAGGGGGTGTGGCATACGCAAATAAGTTATGCTAATGAGTTATGCTAATGAGCTCCTGCACCTCTTTTTCTACAAAATAACCCCGGGTTATCAGATAATTAATGTATCTAAATTACTTTTTAAGCACAGAGGCTACAGCCCACATCCCAGTAAAGCCAATATGAAATTTCCATAGTTCTAAGATGGCACCAGTAGTTAATATCAGGAGGCTATACACTGACCAAAATTGCTTATCATAATTTCTAAAAACAACAACAACGAAAAAATGCTGTCCTAATGCTCAGTTTTGACAACAGCAATAAATACTTTCAAGGGACTGAGGAGGCTCAGCCCTGTAATGTGCACACAAACACACATAATTTATGAGGGTCCTGTTTTACAGGTTCCTGTAGACTCAGCAGAACAGGGCTGTTATTTGACCTGCTATTCATCAGAATGACACTTGGTGGTAATTATATTCTTCCACCTGCAAACACAGATGATTCTAGATGCTCCTGTACCCACAACAGCATCTGTATTTTTAAAGGGTAAAGCAAACAAACCATTTTTGCATTTCTGAAACAAAAATCCTGATCAGCAAATTATAGAGATTCCTAACCAAAACATATATATATATTTGCATGATTGTTTGAAACCACATTTTGGTATAACATTCTATATCTGTTAAAAATAAACAGACTTTCTTTGTTATATTAAAATCAATGTGCCGAAGGACTATGCTTTTTGAATATTAACAGTACATTCATTCCTAAGAATACTTTCCTTGACCCAGCCTCATATACAAAACCTCTTCACCTGCACAATATTAATACAATCATAAACTTCAATAGGATTCTGAGCAGACCTTAGAACTATACTCTAGAACTTTAGCATGGCATAGATTTTTACAGTTTTGATTTGAAGAATAAATTTAGACTTTAAATCCTATGTTTCAGCTTGTAGCTGTCAAATATGCGCTATACTCAGGGCTTTTTTTGGGGGGGGGAGTGCCGGAACTTTTGAGAGGGAAATGAAGTTTTCAGCCTGTACACTAAAAAATCATGAGCTTCTAAACATTTTAAAAAGAATTCTGTTGAAAAAGTTCTGGAACTCAGTTCCAGCACATTCCCTCAGAAAAAAGGTCCTGGCTATACTCAAAGACCAATTCAAACAATTAAAAACCACAGCAGTTAAAGCCCAGCTGAGCTGAGTTCTGCTTGTGGTAAAGAGACTGTGGTATTTACCCACCACAGCCAACACTACACTTCTATTCACCTCACCATCTCCACATATCTGCCAAAAGCAGGCCAAGGAATAGGGTGCCCATGGCAACTGCAGTTTATAGCCAGCCTTTACTTATGTCTGACAGCTAATAGAGAACAAATAAATTTCTGACAGTGTCTAGAATTATGCACATCCAACATGATGCACACAACTGTCTTGCCATGTCCCTAGTATGACTAGAACAGTGGTACCTGCACTGAGGAGAGTCACATTTGCAATTCCCATCAACCAAAGGAGCCACCTGACTACTGCATCCCCTTTACACCTTCCCAGACAAGCCCAAACAATAATATAAGACTATCATATAACCATTTAAAATTACCAGAGTACCTCTCAGCATGTAATGTTGTCTTTCCCTGCTACTGGGAGTTTTGTTTCATTGTTCAGTATCCCACAGTGGTATGCCCCATTCAGTCACCTCACATTCAGCTGCAGAGGCTGACCCAGCCTCATATACAGCACCTGCACACCATTGATACAATCATCATGGACAAGTTGTGCTGAACTGTTAAAAAATTAAACAGTTTTATCTTGGGCCCTTAGTAATGATAAAATTAGTCCCGTTTCTAAAGAATTGCCCACTTCCCTTGAACATGGCATGAGCCCATGGGGGAAAGTGCCCAAAAGAGCCCCACAAGTAGCTTGAGTGTCACTGGACTAGAACTCGTGGGGCCATAAGAACAGGCACTCAACTAGAGACACTGAAGTTCATACACTCACTATACCAGGATGATTGCTTGCACTGATCCTCACACTCCTACAACTATGGAGAAAAAGTACAAAATAAACTTACTGCACTCAACTACTCCTCTTTCTAGCAGTTTTCTTCTCCAACACTTATATATTATCAGGTCTCTATTTTCACTTCTAATATCTTGAAAGGTATACCATGAAATATATTAAAATATAATTTAAAACAGTATTTAATTTTCCCCTGCACCGATCCAGCGCTTCTCATGCAGACGCAGCAGAAGAGAACGTAGGACTACATCTCCGTGTCATGAGATTACAACTGAAGATGAGTCACCGCACACTTCTTTTTCACTCTAATGCGAGGACCTGGGCAAGAATAGAGGTCAGCATAAAGGAAATATTTACCTATTGATTTGAATATGTAGAAGCACCAACAGAGTAAGCACAAGTGTTCCCCCCCCCCAAGGTGGTCATCTATATGTTGCCCACCAGAGGGCCTCAGAGTATTTCTAAGACTTCATTTTAGAAATTATCCTTGCAACACAGAGTTACCTGAATACACAGGGGAAAGGAGGAATGGTAATCACAACTGAACAGCACTATACTTGCTTAGAAATCTTAAACCACCTTCTTGTACCCCCATGGTATGCAAGTTCTTCAACATTACAGTGCAACCAGAACCTCTTTCTTTCTTTCTTGCCATCAAGTCTCAGCTGATTTATGACAAGTTCTCAAGGCAAGGGATGCTCATAAGCAATGTCCCCTCTAAGACATGGAGTCTTGTGAGCAGAAATTCTACTTTGTGAGCTACTGGCATTAAAATTGTGAGCGAGTGATTTGGCTACTGCATAAATTAGTTTGCTCTGGAGCCATCCTTCCTGAGCTTAGACAAAAATCTGTGAGCTGGAGGCCAAAAAACTGTGAGCTAGCTCACACTAACTCAGCTTAGAGGGAACACTGCTCATAAGTATGGTTTGCCATTGCCTACTTCTACATCACAACCCTGGTATTCTTTGGTGGTCTCCCTTCAGAATACTGATCAGGGGCAACTCTGCTTAGCTTCCAAGCTCTGACAAGACTGGGCTAGCCTGTGCTATCCAGGTCTGGCTCCCATTCTTTAGGGGGTGGGTTTTTAATCTTTTAAAGTAACATTTTAACTTCATTTTGCAAAACAATAGATACAATTTCCCACACCATGGTAGCTGAGTAGAGGGGGAGGGAAGATTGTTATTATTGATATGCCCTGCAAAATGTTACATTATTCACTTTAACCAGGTTTGCCGCATTCATGGTCAGAATTTTCTCCAATTCCTTTGAGTAAATTAGCAGGTTTCCTGCATAGTGGCTGTTAATGCTGTATTCAGCTTCTCTAATATTTAATAGGCTGGAGGGCTTTTTTCCGTTCGATGAGTTTCTTTTTAGGTGTGACTGTGAGGAATTTCACATTACCCTTTTTAACCCCTTTTGAAGCCATTTTTGATCTGTCATGGAGTAAACTGGTATAGGGCTGCCATTTCACACATGGCTTTCCCCTTCCAGTAAAGAGCTGGATCTGAAGCGGTTTGCCATTTCAGACTGCACCGCTTTTCCCTGCTTTTTCCCCGCCGTTTTTCGCCCGCGCAGGCTATCTCCAGCTTTTTTTTAAACGTTCGCTTTATAGCACTACTAGCAGTAAAGCCCGTTGTGAAAGCAATACAACGGAATCTAGAAAGAGACTCTGGGGCAGTGCTCTGGCTTTGGGCAAACAGTGTCAATTTGCTGTGGTGACCTCAGCAGGGTATAATGACAGAGTCCACTGTTTTCTCCAGAGGAACTGATCTCTGCTACCTGAAGAGCAGTTGTAATTGTGAGTGATCTGTAGCCCTCACCTGGAGATTGGCAGCAATTGTTACCCAGGACAAAATGGCTGGTTTGGAGGGTGGAGTCTATGGCATTCTACCTGTCTGAGGTCCCACCCCTCTGCAAACCCCACCCTCTCCAGGCTCCACCCCTCAAATCCCTAAGAATTTGTCAGCATGTAGTTGGCAACCCCATCTCCTTCCCAGCTAGCCATCAACCTACCATTATCTGCCCCTTTGACTTCAGCTGACTTCTGCCCTCCCTTCTGCAGAGCAGTTGTAATTCTGAGTGCTCTCCAGCCCTCACCTGGAGATTGGCAACAATGGTTCCCTATGTGGGACTGACTGGTTTGGAGGGTGGAGTCTATGGCAGTGTACCTGTCTGAGGTCCCACCCCTCCTCAAACCTCACCCTCTTCAGGCTCCATCCCTCAAATCTCCAGGAATTTCCCATCTGGAGTTGGCAACCCTATCAGGACTGGCCCCAATGTGTTTTCTCCCAAAGGCCAAAGTAGGTGACAGGACCAAGCTTAGTTGCCTACCAACAGGCACTGAGGGGAATGTAGGGTTGCCAGCTCTAAGGAGGGAAATACCTGGAGGTTTGGGGGGTGGATTCTGTAGAGGGCAGCATTGGGCAGGGGGGCGG